>NC_057752.1:11955743-11960158 GCF_004010195.1 Chiloscyllium plagiosum
GAGGTTAGGCTAATTGGCCTATAGTTTTCCATCTTTTGCTTTGATCCTTTCTTGAACAAGGGGGTTACAACGCGATCTTCCAATCATCTGGGACTTTCCAGGATTCCAGTGACTTTTGAAAGATCTCAACCAACGCCTCCGCTATTTCCTCAGCCACTTCTCTCAGAACTCCAGGATGCAGCCCATCGGGGAGAGGAGATTTATCAATTTTAAGACCTTTTAGCTTTTCTAGCACTTTCTCTTTTGTAATGGCAACCATACTCAACTCAGCCCCCTGACTCCCTTTAATTGTTGGGATATTACTCATGTCTTCCACTGTGAAGACTGACGCAAAGTATCTTGTATGAGATCACTTCTCACTCTGCTAAACTTCATAGAATATGTACGCAATGTACTCAGATTTTCATCCTAGGGCAAACCTCTCATATCAAGTACTAACCCAGTGAATCTTTGCTGTACTGTGCCTCCAATGCAAGCATATCTTTCCTTAAACACAGTGACCAAAATTGCACACAAGCCTTATACAATTCAACAAGATATTTTTCCATTTGGTCTTGATTCTTGTCCTCCAATCCCCTTGCAATGAAAGGGATTTGCTGCATATTTGCTTGCTGGCATGTAGGCACGTACATGTGCACACACCACAATCGTTGCCACTGCTATGTCCAAGCTGAATAAGAGAATGTGAAACAACAAGAACCTGCCTGAGAAACAAACTGCAAATCTACCAGTGAACTCCTCCTCTTACAGTTTGAGATCTGGATAATAAATGTTAGGTTGGAGAAAAAGTTGACAAGTTTCAACCTTAGCTGCCTCAGATGTATCTTTGTCATCTCTTCCAATGGTGACGAGACTGGCATCTACCCAACAATGCGGAAAATTGCCCAGGCATGTTCTAACCCACCCAATTACTGCCCAATCAGTTTACACGATCAGTAAAGCGGTGGAAGGTGGCATCAATAGCATGCTCACTGACACCCAGTTTGGGTTCCACCAGGGCCACTCATTATAGCCTTGGTTCAAACATGGACGAAAGAAAGAAAGAGTTGAACTCCAGAGGGGAGGTGACAGTGACACCTTAACATCAAGGCTGCATTTGTCCATGTGTGGCACCAAGGAGCCCTGGCAAAACTGGAACTGAAGAAAACTCTCCATTGCCTGGAGTCATACCTGGCACAAAAGGAAGATAGCTGTGGTTATGGAGGTCAGTTATGTTTGCTCCAGGATAGCTCTGCTAGAGCTCCTCAGGGTAGTGTCTTAGGCCCAACCATCTTCAGCTACTTCAGCAATGACCTTTCTCCATCATAAGGTCAGGTGCTGATGATTAATCAGTGTTCAGCACCACTCACAACTCCTCAGATACTGAAGCAGTCCATATTCAAATGCAGAAGACTTGGGCTTCCACACAATATCCAGGCTTGGGCTGATAAGTGGCAAATAACATTCGCACCACACAAATGCAAGGCAATGACTATCTCTAATGAGAGTCAATCTAACAACTGCCCCATGATATTCAATGATATTACCATCACTAAATCCCCCACTATCAACATCCTTGGGGGTTACTGTTGATCAGAAACTCAACTGGACTCACCACATAAATGCAATGGTTACAAGTGGTGCAGTAACACTCAAGAATTTCCATGCTGTACACCTCTATGACTCTAAGCTTGACACCATCCAGGACAAAGCAACCCACTTGATTGGCAGCACATCCAAAAACATCCACTCCCTCCCCCACTGACGCTCTGTAGCAGCAATGTGCACCATCTACAAGGTGCGCTGCAGAAATTCACCAAAATCCTCAGACTGCATCTTCCAAACCCACAACTACTCCCTTGAAGACCAAGAGCAGCAAATACATGGGAACACCACCACCTGCAAGTTCCCCTCCGAGCCACTCACCATTCTGACTGTTCCTTCATTGTCACTGGGTTAAAACCCTGGAATTCCTTCCCTAAGGGCATTGAGAGTCAACCTACAGCACGTGGACTTCAGCAGTTCAAGAAGGCAGCTCACCCCTACCTTCTCAAGGGGGGGCAACTAGGAATAGGCAATAAATGCTGGCCAGCCAGCAATGCTCATGTCGCCTGGGTGAATTAAAAGATCACTGACTCAGAGGTACTGGAGTGTACCCATCCCATCAGCAGACACTTACTGCTAAGCCAACAATGTCTGTGCTGACAATGGCTATATACCCAAAGGCCTTGTGAACAATAAAGTGACGATTGGGTCATGATCCAATAAGGATTCTGGGTAATCCAAGATGGAGGACAGGAAAAATTTCCGGTTGTCATAGGCTGCTCCTTCATTGAGGTATTTTAGGTGTTGGAGGTGATTTCCTCGAATTCCAGGAGCAGCAATTACTGTTGGATATGCTGTTGCATTGTTTTGGAACTTTGGAGAAAAAAAAGGGGAGGAAGACAGACAATGGCAGCAAGCTCATTGTCTGTAAGGGAGAGGGAAAAAGAAACCTACACTGCTAACTGAAACAGCAGTGAACCTGCACAGTTAGTGCCATTGCTGTTTGAATTCATATATCGCTGGACATTGGAGTGTGTCTAGGAAGACTTAAAAAGCGAATTTCACAACTGATCTTGGAGGAACCTGTTTGGGAGCGGTCATGGCACAGAAACAGATAAGTAAACAGTTTTAATAGCTTTTCTGTAAATCTACAATAGTGAGTAGAGTGGGTCCTTTCTTGATTATATGTTTTTATTGGGATCTGTCTCTTGATTAAATTTTAAAAATAAGTGCCATAAGTATTAAGTTAGCCTGGAGCAGTGTTTTGTAGAGCAATAAGATGGTGCTATTTTCTGGGGCTGTAGATCGGAAGGAGCAAAACAGTAGAGTGATATGCTCTTCCTGTTGGATGTGGAAGTTTCAGGAGAGTTTAAGAGTTACTGAGGATTCTATCTGCAATAAATGTCATTGGTTGTGAATCCTGTCAAATCAAATGAATCAGTTGGAGCGAGAGTCAGAGGCAATGAGGTACTTACAGGAGCTAGGGGGTGTGATGGATGGTAGTTATATGGAGGGTGAAAAGCCGCAGATAGTCAGGTAGATGGGTTAACTCAAGAAAAGTAGGAGAGGTACGTGGGTAGTACAGAAGTCTTCTGTGGCTATCCCCATTTGAAACAAGTACGCTGTTTTGGAAAATGTAGGGAATTATAGACTTTCAGGGGAACATAGCATGAACAGCCAAGTTTCTAGTATCAAAACTGGCTTTAATGTAATAAGGAGAATATCGGGTTCCAAGCAATCGATTGTGTTAGGAGACTCTCTAGTCAGGGCACAGACAGACATTTCTGCAGCCAGCAGCGAAAAATCAGAATGGTATGTTGCCTCCCTGGTGCCAGGATCAAGGATGTCTCAGAGAGGGTGCAGAATGTTCTCACGGGGGAGAGGGACCAGCAAGAGATCATTGTACACAATAGTTAGAGGGAAATTGAGAAACAAACTTGTAAGGAGATCTCCGCTACCTGTAAGAATAATAGACTTCTGTACTACCCACGTACCTCTCCTACTTTTCTTGAGTTAACCCATCTACCTGACTATCTGCGGCTTTTCACCCTCCATATAACTACCATCCATCACACCCCCTAGCTCCTGTAAATACCTCATTGCCTCTGACTGTCGCTCCAACTGATTCATTTGATTTGACAGGATTCACAACCAACAACATAGGAAGGGAGAATATAGAAAGTTAGGCAGGATTTTAAAAAGGAGGTCCAAGGGTAGTAATATCTGGATTACTCCCGGTGCTGTGAGCTAGTGAGGGTAGGAATAGGATGACAGAACAGATGAATGTGTGACTGAAGAGCTGGTGCATGGGAGAAGGATTCACATTTTTGGACCATTGGAATCTCTTCTGGGGTAGAAGTGACCTGTACAGGAAGGATGGGTTCACCTGTATTGGAAGGGGACTAATATACTGGCAGGGAGATTTGCTAGAGCTGTTCAGGAGGATGTAAACTAGTAAGGAGTGGGATGGTGGGACCCAGGGTGATAGTGAGGAAAGAGATCAATCTGAGACTGGTACAAGTGAGAAAAGCAGTCAGTCAAACAGTCAGGGCAGGCAGGAACAAAGCAGAGAACAAGGTAGGACAGATAAATTAAACTGTGTTTATTTCAATGCAAGGGGCCTTACAGGGAAGGCAGGTGAACTCAGGGCATGGTTAGGAACATGGGACTGGGATATCATAGCAATTACAGAAACATGGCTCAGGGATGGACAGAACTGGCAACTTAATGCTCAAGAATATAAATGCTACAGGAAGGATAGAAAGGGGGGGGGCAAGAGAGGAGGGGGAGTGGCATTTTTGATAAGGGATAGCATTACAGCTGTGCTGAGGGGGGATATTCCCGGAAATACATCCAGGAAAGTTATTTGGGTGGAACTGAGAAATAAGAAA
>NC_057752.1:11960658-11963058 GCF_004010195.1 Chiloscyllium plagiosum
ATTACAAATACATTAAGGACAAAAGGGTAACTAGGGAGAGAATAGGGCCCCTCAAAGATCAGCAAGGCAGCCTTTGTATGGATCCGCAGCATTTGGGGGAAGATACGAAACGAGTATTTTGCATCAGTATTTACTGTGGAGAAGGACATGGAAGGTATAGAATGGAGGGAAACAGATGGTGACATCTTGCAAAATGTCCAGATTACAGAAGAGGAAGTGCTGGATGTCTTGAAACACATAAAAGTGGATAAATCCCCAGGACTTGATCGGGTGTACCTGAGAACTGTGGGAAGCTAGGGAAATGATTGCTGGGCCTCTTGCTGAGATATTTGTATCATCGATAGTCACAGGTGAGGTGCCAGAAGACTGAAAGTTGGCTAACGTGGTACCATTATTTAAGAAAGGTGATAAAGGACAAGCCAGGAAACTATAGACCGGTGAGCCTGACGTCGGTGGTGAAGAGGGAAATGGCAAGGGGCAGGGTGACACTGAGCACATGGACACACAAGATGACCGCTGAGCCATTAGTTGGCCACACAAGATGGCCTCAGGATCACAATATGGAGAGAAACAGCAGAGCAGTTACAGACACTGCATGGGGCCACCAGGATGCCAGCACAATGCATTCACAACCCAGTTTTGGGTGGGTGGAGGAGAGAATACACGAGTAACAAACATTGTCCGCCGAAGTGTCTGGGTCCAGCCAATACCTCTTACAGAAATGCTAACAGACTGATACAGACTCAATACGAAATGCTAATAGCCAGGGCTGCACTAATCGTCCTTCTCAGGGAGAGCGATTGGCGCCCATTACTACAGCAATGGATTTCCATGCACACATCGAAACGGACAATGTCTAAACTGAAACTGACAATTACCATGTGGAAATTAACAAAGGCTGCGCTGGAACTGACAAAGACTGTATCAAAACTACCAGTGATTCTGCAACGAAACATGGCTTGTTTATGGCAAAGAAAATAATCTCATCATTGACCTATCGTATCACTAGAGGTATAAAAGTTTCTTGTCATGTGCTCCGGATCAAGAGAAGACTTGCAGCTGACCACTGTGCTGTTGGTGTCTTTCTCACCCCGGAGCAATAAACTTGTGCAATAAACTCTGTCATTGAATCCAGATTCTGACTCAGAGACTAGTGTTTTTCCCCAGAACAGTGGGAGAGAATCCTGAGGGACAGGATTTACATGTATTTGGAAAGGCAAGGACTGATTAGGGAAAGTCAACATGGCTTTGTGCCATGGGAAATCATGTCTCACAAACTTGATTGAGTTTTTTGAAAAAGTAACAAAAAGAACATTGATGAGTGCAGAGCAGTAGATGTGATCTATATGGACTTCAGTAAGACCTTCGACAAGGTTCCCCATGAGAGGCTGGTTAGCAAGGTTAGATCTCATGGAATACAGGGAGAACTAGCCATTTGGATACAGAACTGGCTCAAAGGTAGAAGATCTGGTGGTGGAGGGTTGTTTTTCAGACTGGAGGCCTGTGACCAGTGGAGTCCCACAAGGATCAGTGCTGGGTCCACTACTTTTTATCATTTATATTAGTAAGTTGGATATGAACATAGGAGGTATAGCAGGTAAGTTTGCAGATTACACCAAAATTGGAGGCATAGTGGACAGCGAAGAGGGTTACCTCAGATTACAACGGGATCTTGATCAGATGGGCCAGTGGGCTAAGGAGTGGCAGATGGAGTTTAATTCAGAATAATGTGAGCTGCTGCATTTTGGAAAGGAAATATTAGCAGGGCTTATACACTTAATGATAAGGTCCTAGGGAGTGTTGCTGAACAAAGAGACCTTGGAGTGCAGGTTCATAGCTCCTTGAAAGTAGTGTCGCAGGTAGATAGGATAGTGAAGGCGGCATTTGGTATGCTTTCCTTTATTGATCAGAGCACTGAGTATAGGAGTTGGGAGGTCATGTTGCGGCTGTATAGGATTTGGTGGGTTCGGCCACTTTTGGAATATTGTGTGCAATACTGGTCTCCTTCCTGTCGGAAAGATGTTGTGAAACTCAAAAAGGTTCAGAAAAAGGATTTACAAAGACGTTGCCAGGTTTGGAGGATTTGAACTATAGGGAGAGATTGAATAGGCTGGGGCTGTTTTCCCTGGAGCATCGGAGGCTGAGGGGTGACCTTATAGAGGTTTACAAAATCATGAGGGGCATGGATAGGATAAATAGACAAAGTATTTTCCCTGGGGTGGGGGAGTCCAGAACTAGAGGGCATAGGTTTAGGGTGAGAGGGGAAAGATATAAAAGGGACCTAAGGGGCAACTTTTTCACACAGAGGGTGGTACGTGTATGGAATGAGCTGCCAGAGGAAGTGGTACAATTACAGCATTTAGAACATAGAACATAGAACAATACAGCACAGAACAGGCC
>NC_057752.1:11964243-11968921 GCF_004010195.1 Chiloscyllium plagiosum
CCTACCATGGGGAACCTTATCAAGTGCCTTACTAAAATCCATGTACACTACATCCACTGCTCTACCTTCATCCACATGCTTGGTCACCTCCTCGAAGAATTCAATAAGACTTGTAAGGCAAGACCTACCCTTCACAAATCCGTGCTGGCTGTCCCTAATCAAGCAGTGTCTTTCCAGTTACTCATAAATCCTATCCCTCAGTACCCTTTTCATTATTTTGCCTACCACAGAAGTAAGACTAACAGGCCTGTAATTCCCGGGGTTATCCCTATTCCCTTTTTTGAACAGGGGCACAACATTCGCTACACTCCCGTCCCCTGGTACCACCCCCTTTGCCAGTGAAGACGAGAAGATCATTGCCAACGGTACTGCACTTTCCTCTCTTGCTTCCCACATAATCCTAGGATATATCCCGTCAGGCCTGGGGGACTTGTCTATCCTCAAGTTGTTCAAAATGTCCAACACATCTTCCTTCCTAACAGGTATCTCTTCTAGCTTACCAGTCCATTTCACACTCTCCTCTTCTACAATACGGTCCCTCTCGTTCGTAAATACTGAAGAGAAGTACTTGTTCAAGACCTCTCCTATCTCTTCCGGCTCAATACACAGTCTCCCACTACTGTCCTTGCTCGGACCTACCCTCGTTCTCGTCATTCTCAGGTTTATCACATTCGCATAAAATGCCTTGGGGTTATCCTTGATCCTATCCGCCAACGATTTTTCATGCCCTCTCTTAGCTCTCCTACTCCCTTTCTTCAGGTCCCTTCTGGCTATCCTGTATCCCTCCACTGCTCTGTCTGAATCCTGTTTCCTCAACCTTATGTAAGCCTCCTTCTTCCTCTTTACCAGACATTCAACCTCTCTCGTCAACCAAGGCTCCTTCACACGACCATTTCTTTCCTGCCTGATAGGTACATGCATATCATGGACACGTCGTATCTGCTCTTTGAAAAAGTTCCACATTTCCTCCACATCCTTCCCTGACAGCCTATGCTCCCCACGTATGCTCCTCAAATCCTGCCTTACAGCATCGTAATTTCCCTTCCCCCAATTATAAAATCTACCTTGTTGTGCGCACCTATCTCTCTCCATAACCAAGGTGAAAGTCACAGAATTGTGGTCACCATCACCAAAATGTTCACCCACTAACAAGCCCATCACTTGTCCCAGTTCATTACCGAGTACCAAATCCAAAATGGCCTCCCCTCTGGTCAGACAATCTACATACTGAGTTAGAAAAGCTTCCTGGACACACTGCACAAACACCGACCCATCCAATCTACTAGATCTAAAGAGCTTCCAATCAATATTTGGGAAGTTGAAAGGCATTTGGATGGGTATATGAATAGGAAGGGTTTGGAGGGATATGGACCAAGTGCTGGCAAATGGGACTAGATTAGTTTGGGATATCTGGTCGGCATGGACGAGTTGGACTGAAGTGTTTGTTTCCATGCTGTACATCTCTATGACTCTATAACTATGACCACCTTAGTGAGAGATTCTAGCAATTTCCCTATTATTGACAGGCTAACTAGCCTGTCATCCCTATTTTTCTACCTCCCCTTTCTTAACAATTGAAAACTTCCATTCACTCGGACTGTTCCAGAATCTAAGCAGTTTTGGAAAATCATAATCAGTGCATCCATTACCTTTGAAGCTCTCTCTCTCTTACAGCCCTAGGAGGCAAGGCACAAGGCCCTGGGAATTTGTTTGATTTGAGTCAGGATTTATTTCTGTGGTACCTTTCTCTTTCAGAAAACTCTTAAGTTTCTCACTCTTATTAGACTCTTGGTCCACCCTTTCCTTTAAGCCTTGGTTTTGTCTCTTGAAGACAGACAAAATATTTGTACAGAATTTCTGCAGTCATTTCCCAAATTAATTTTGATTGCTTTTACATCCAAGGGGCCACCATTTGCTTTTGTTATTCTTCTCCACTGAATACAAGATCTTGCAATCGGTTTGTTGATTTTTGACTCATTTACTTTCAGTCTACTTTCTTCTCCTTTGTTAGTTATTTTGGTCACCTTTTGCTGGTTTCTAAAACTCTTCCATTCGTTCATCAGGGCTTACTCCTCTTCCTGGCAATATTCTGAAATTTCTCTTCTCAGTTAATGCTAACATTAGCCTCAATAATTAGTCATGGATGGATCTCTTTCAACGAGGAGTTCTTTGATCACAATGAAATGTATATTCCTGGAGAACTGTCAAACATTTCTTTAAATATTCATCATTGCTAATTTACCAACATTTCAATCTAAATTCAGAGTCATCGTTATGGGTGGAAGGAAAATAAAGAGAAGAACTGAAGACTATAGTAAATATTATGAATACCTCCCTCCGACAGCAGCTCTTTGCTGCAATTATATGAACTAGTGACAAGGAGACAATTCAGAGAAGGTTCACCAGGCTGATCCCTGTGAGGGAGAGACTGTCTTATGAGCAAAGGCTAAACAGGTTGGGACTTGACTCACTGGAGTTAAGAAGGATGAGAGGTGAGGTCATTGACAGGATTCTTCAGGGGCTCGGTCAGGGTAAACACAGAGAATGTTTCCTCTCATAGGAGAATCTAGGACCAGAGGGCACAATCTCAGAATAAAAGAGCACCAATTTAATAACGAGATGAGGAGGAAGTCCTTCTCTCACAGGGTTGAGTGTCTTTGGAACTCCTTGCCACAGAGCTGTGGAGACAGAGTCTTTGTGTACATTTTAGGCTGAGATAAATACATTTTGGATCAGTCGGGGAACCAACTGATGTGGTTGTGGCAGGAAAGTGGGTGTGTGGTCTCACGGGGGAGAGAGAAGTGACTGACAGAGTGAGGGTAGGAGGCAGAATTGACAGATACAGTGAGAAGTGGACATGCTGACAGCATTCTTTGTGCTGAAGCTGTGCTGCAATTTCGGACCAGCAGATCCTGGTGATGGTTTTGCAATGAATTTTAATGTGCTGTGGCACATACCAGCACATTTATGTAGTTACCTTGATGCCAGTCTGCTTGGATAGATTTCCATAAGTGTGAATGGGGAGTCAATTGGCACTCCCTTGGCAATCAGTTACAGAGTCAGTGTGCACTGATGTGCTAAGCTATTTGAGCTTGTGAATGTTTTCAAATTCATTGATGTAATTAGATAAAACTCGGGTCGCAGTACAGGCAGTGCACAGACAGACTGATATCTCACCTTTGCTCACCACCTCCTCCCCTGGTGGACAGGCGCTGTGTTTTGTACACTTCTCACAGCCATCAACAGTAATGTTATCGCAGTGGAAACCTTCCAAGCAGTCACAAACCGTGTTATATTTAACCGTACATGGTTTGACTGGAAACGTCCCTGTATAGCACCAAACAACAAGATTCTTGTTAATATTTTGGAGTTGGTTTTACACTTGCTCTAATTGGCAGTGGCAACCCCCAATTCAGTTAGGTGGATTTAACAGAGTGGCTGGCTCTCCTACAGGGTCTCATCACAAAGAAACATGAAGGGGAGGCTGAACCCATTTCACACAAATCATCTACAGGACCCAGTTGAGATTTTAAGATACAAAATGTTCAGTATTGTTGGTCCTTGTTCTACAGTCTCTAATAAATGTAATACAACTCAAAAACTGCTCTGATACACTCAGCATTAACAGAGCTCAGTGACCGCACTATGTACCAGTACCATAACTTCTCCAATGCAGTAATTTCAAACTGTTTAACTAATTTATTTTGTACCTGTTATGTTGCAGTTAGGTCTGTGCACAGATAAAATGCTCAGATAGGACAGGGAGAATGGCTACTGTACAGGAGGAGACCATTTGACCCATTGTGTGCATGCTCCCAGCAAGCACAATTCAGCTAGTCCCATTCCCCAACTTCCTGCTAACCTTTCCTCTTGAGGTATTTAATCAAACGCCTTTTTGAAAGCCACAACTGAGTATGTCTCTATTTCCCATCTCAGGCAGTGCACTCCAGATCTTAACCACTGTCTACATTAAAAAGATTTTCCTCATGCTGCTTCTGGTTATTTTACCAATCACCAGGCCCTCAATAAATCATTCTGCCAACAGGGACAATTGCCCTAAAACTATTTAGATCTGTCATGATTTTGGACACTGGAAAGACAGCACCTCTGTTCAAGAAAGAAGAGAAACAGAAAGCAGGAAACTAAATCAGCCAATTAACTCAACATCTGTCATTGGGAAAATACTGGAATCCATTATTAAAGCAGCAGCAGGATCTGTAGAAAATCACAATGCAATAAGAAGAGTCACGGCAGGGTTTTGTGAAAGGAAAATGAATTCTGTTTCACAAAATCTGTTAGAATTCTTTGAGGATGCAATAAACAGGGCAGATCAAGGGAAACCTTAGATGGGGTGCATTCAGATTTCCAAAAAATCATTCAATAAGGTTACGACAGGCTAACTAGGTTAGCTGTTTTTCAGGATGTCCAAGAATGTAGGGAGGCTGTGGAGAAGGTAGCACTGACAGGGAGTACTTGCGGACACCAAGATGGGCTCAAGCATGTATACTTCAACGCAAGGAGTATCAGAAATAAGGTGGGTGAACTTAAGGTGTGGATCGATACTTGGGACTACGATGTTGTGGCCATCACGGAAACGTGGATAGAAGAGGGACAGGAATGGTTGTTGGAGGTTCCTGGTTACAGATGTTTCAGTAAGATTAGGGAGGGTGGTAAAAAA
>NC_057752.1:11971768-11974144 GCF_004010195.1 Chiloscyllium plagiosum
TAGGTTCTTTACCCAGAGAGTGGTGAGGGCATGGAATGCGCTGCCTGTGGGAGTGGCAGAGTCAGAATCATTGGTGACCTTTAAGCGGCAATTGAATAGGTACATGGATGGGTGCTTAAGCTAGGACAAATGTTTGGCACATCATGGGCCAAAGGGCCTGTTCTGTGCTGTATTGTTCTATGTTCTATAACTAACATGAAAGAAAGAACTGGGATAAATGGATCATTCTCATATTGGTCAACTGTACTTAGTGAGACACAGGAAGCTGAAAATGTGTTGCTGGAACAGTGCAGCAGGTCAGGCAGCATCCAGGGAACAGGAGAATCGACATTTCGGGCATAAGCCCTTCTTCAGGAACGAAACATCGATTCTCCTGTTCCCTGGATGCTGCCTGACCTGCTGCGCTGTTCCAGCAACACATTTTCAGCTCTGATCTCCAGCATCTGCAGACCTCACTTTCTCCTCAAAGACACCACAGGAATCAGAGCTAGAGCCTCAACTATTTACAATCTATATTCGTGATTTGGACGAAGGAACTCAGTATATTTTAACCAGGTTGTTGTGGATACCAAGTTAGGTAGGAAAGCAAATTGGAAAAAGGATGCTCAAAGATTGGTGTGAGTGGAATGGGTTTCAGTTCATGGGGCACTGACCCCAGGCCTTGGGTAGTAGGAAGCTACTCTGGTGGGATGGGCTTCACTTGAACTGCTGGAACCAGTGTCCTGGCAAATTGCATTACAATGGCTATCTACAAAGTTTTTAACTAGTTGGGAGGGCAGAGGAGGTAAGTAAGCTTACAAAACAAGATGATATAGCAGTATCACAGGACAGCTATTTGGTCAAATTGGGATTTTATACATTTAGTGATAGCTTGTGGAAAAATGGGGCATGATTATTGGTGCAATCTTTCCAGTTAAATTGTGATACCCTCATTATTCCTTCAGTATGCTTGGATGTATCTCATTAGATTTGTTCTCAATCCATTGAAATTGGCCCTCCTCCAATTACCTAGCTTTACTCTGAATTACTTGTTCTCCTCTTCCATAACCAACCTAAAAACTTTATGATACCATGATGTCTGCCTCTTAAGGTGTTCCCCTACTTGAACTACCTCATTGCCCAGAATCAGATCCAGCACTTTCTCCTGCCTTATTGGACCAGAAATAGATTCATGTAGAAAATTCTGAACACCAGGAGTGCTTCCCCAGATATCCTATCTCATTTTGCTCACCTTCTGCACAAGACCTGCATGTCTTACAATCGTCATCTCCATTGAAACGATCTTGATAGGTTTTGTCAGCACATTGATGGCATTCTGTGCCACTGGTCGATGTACAATGTCCATTTACTCGCTGACCTAGGAAAGAAGAATAAGGTTACAAGCTATTAAGCTCCAACAAAGGAGTGTTCTACAAAGGAAACCCACAAATGTTGCATATCTGTAGGACTGAGAGCAAAGGGCAGCAGGTAGAATGTGTATGTGTTCCTCACTGTAAACATTATTTTTAAAAGCTTTGCTTGGATGTGTCCAGGCACTATTATCGTGTCTTAACTGGCTGGTTTACTGGGCATTGAGTCAGGAGTCACCTAATTCTGGCAGACAGGATTAAGAAAAACACCATGGAATTTTATAAGTATACAATGAGCAAGGGGATTACCACGGAAATAATGGAGCCTATTAGAGACCATGCATGGAACTGGAGGATGGTCTTAAATGACTATTTCCCACCTGCACTCACGAAGGAGAAAGATATTTTTATAATATATTTTTATTAAGAAAAAATAGATTTTTAAAATATTACAACAAAGACAAACCAATGCAATTCAAAACAATACAAAAATAGTACAAAACTAAACCCAAATAATAAAAAAAATTCCCCAACCCACCCTCCTATACGAATGTATAAACATATATAGAAAAGTATAAAATTAAAAAAAACCTAAACTAGCTATTTAACTAACTAAATAAATAACCACCAACAAACAAATAAATAGTAATAACTCAGCCCAGCCAAACAAAACACTCATACGTTCACAGTTCCTCCTCCCTGGATATTGGACTCATGAAACACAATCGTTACGGCTATATAAAAGCCCTTGTTAGTGTGGCAGATAAATCTGTGTCCAGGTATTTCAAAAAGGGTTGCCATGTCTTGTAAAAATTCTCAGTTTTGTGGTGTACCATATTTGAGAGAAAATCCAGGGGGATATGGTCCATAACAATCTTCCGCCAACCTGACAGGCCTGGGGGGTTTTGTGATATCCAACCTAGCAAAATATTCTTCCTTGCACAGAATGTAAGAATATTGAAAAGCTTTTTCTTATGCGCGTCTGCAGGAAATACAATGGGTAGGCCCAAAAGGAGAGAAATAGGGT
>NC_057752.1:11976011-12006629 GCF_004010195.1 Chiloscyllium plagiosum
CAATCCCTGTATTGACTGCTGTTGGCATGCTTGAATTACATTAAGCAGCCTCCTAACGTTATTGGAGGATCTGCGACCCTTTATTAAGCCCGTCTGATCCTCTTTAATAATAGAAGGTAACACAGCCTGAACGTGAGAGCCTTAGAGAGGATCTTAAAGTCCACATTTAAGAGCAAGATGGGCCTGTATGAAGCACAGCCTTCCGGATCCTTCCCTTTTTTAAAGGATAAGCGAAATATTGGCCTCTCTCAGAGATAGTGGGAGACAATCATGACTGTATGAATCATTAAACATATTCAGCATCGGGCCTGACAGTATACTTATAAATTCCTTATAGAATTCACTGGGAAGTCCATCAAGACCGTGCACCTTTCCATTCTGAAGCTGCCTCACAGCGTCCTGCACTTCTTGCTCTGATAATGGGGCATTGAGAAAGAACTGTTGTTCGGGAGTCACACCCGGGAGCTTCAGATCTCTAAAAAAGGATTCCATTTTGGCCTGCCCCTCCTCACAATTCTCAGACGGATATAATTTAGAGTAGAATCTCTGGAACGCCACATTAATCTTTTTAGAATCACATGTTAGGTTCCCAGACCCTTCCCTAATCGCTGTAATGGTTTGTGGGGCAGTTCTCTTTCTGAGATGGAAATGTGTTGCTGGAAAAGCGCAGCAGGTCAGGCAGCATCTAGGGAACAGGAGAATCGACGTTTCGGGCATTAGCCCTTCTTCAGGAATGAGGGAGTTCTCTTTCTGGCAAGGTATGGTAAGTATTTGCCTGGCTTGTCACCATGCTCGTATAACCTTTGCTTTGCAAAAGCCAGCTCCTTCTTTGCCGTCTGCGTGAGCACGGAATTTAGTGCAGACCGCAGTGCCATAACCCTCTGTAGTTTGACCAACGAGGGTCTGTCAAAATAGGCCTTCTCGGCTGCCTTCAACCGTTCTTCAAGGAGACGTTGCTGCTCACCCTTCTGCCGCTTCCTACTTGTGGAATATGAAATAACTAACCCTCTGGCATAAGCTTTGGCAGTTTCCCAGAGAACAGATGAGCTATCAACCGAGTCTATGTTGATGTCTAGGAAAGCCCGAAATTCCCAAGAGAAATACTCCACAAACGTACTGTCCATGAGAATAAAGGGGTCCATTCGCCAGTACCTTGAATCCACTGTAACATCCTTAATCTTAACCATGAGGTACACTGGAGCATGATCAGAGATGGCAATATTACCAATCGTACAGGATGCCACCAGATCCAGGGTTACCGCAGGGGTCAGAAATAAATCAATCCTCGTGTGACATCTATGCTGATTGGAGAAAAACATGAAATCCCTACCTGTAGGGTGGAGACACCTTCAGACGTCCACCAATCCCAATTCCCCACACAAACCCAATAACTGTTTAGTTTGTGCAGAGGGTATCGAGGGACCTTTAGGCAACCTGTCTACTGTGGCGTCCATGAGGCAGTTAAAATCTCCCCCTATAATGATGTGCCGAGACTTGAGACTTATCAGTTTAGAAAAAGCATCTACCAAGAATTTAAGAGGATGAGCTGGGGGACAACAAACATTTAAAATACCATATTCTTCCCTATTTATCAAGGCTTGAAGAATTACAAACCTCCCGTATGTGTCTTTAACATAGTCCAACAATTTAAATGAGACATTTTTCCTAACCAATATAGCCACTCCCCTACTTCTGGTATTAAATGATGAAAAATAAACTCGGTCAAAGCCATTCTGCTGTAATTTCAGATGCTCCTTGTCATCCAAATGTGTCTCCTGTAACAAAGCAATATCCACCTTCTCCTTTCTAAGGCTCAAGAGTACCTTCTTCCTCTTAATTGGTGAGTGACTTCCCTTGATATTCCAGGTACACCATTTAATCAAATCATTAGCCATAATCTTCTGCAATTACATTTAAATTCCAGAGAGGAGGAACCCGAACCACAAATTGCTGAGCCTTAGTGTCACATGGTCCACCAAATATAAAAACTACATAAACTAAAACCACTACATTTAACAATCATACAAAATTATTAAAAATAAAAAACAACAAAAACCAGAAAACAAACCAACATATAAAGTGCCAATAGCACTGAGTAGGGGAACTCACCCCCTGCCCGGAGGGGGCAACTACCCATCCCGAACTGCCCATAAATAGGCATCTAACCAGCTCAACCACCTTCACTTCTCCCAGCTAGAGCCGCATCACAAGCACAAAGTAAAAAGAATAAACACCCCATAGAATATCAATATGAATAAAATAAAAACATTCTTTCTTTTATGAATAAAAGGGGGAATATATACCCCATCCATCCTTTGCTATGTCCTAACTTAGAAATTTAAAATGTACATCTTAACCACCGCCAGACATAGTTTGAACCAAATTATTATCAATGGACGAATAAAAAAAAGGGGAAAAAAAACAAAGCTCCAACCAGATTTCCTCCATTTCTTTTACAGAATGATAAACGCATACCCAAGCAACGATATTTATACGTACTACAATTGTTTAAATTAGGTTAGTTTGTCCACAAAGTCTCTTGCCTTCTCCGATGTGTCAAAGAGATGCATGGATCTATCTAAGGTGATCCGAAGCACTGTCGGATATCTCAGGGAGTACTGAATCCCAAGCTCCTTCAGTCTTCTCTTAACACCATTGTACGATTTTCGTTTCTGGATCACCGCCGCTGAAAAGTCCTGAAAAAACATGATCTTAGACCCCTCGTAAATTAGGGCCTTTGGTTCCTTCCCCTGGAGTCTGGAAGCCTTCATGACTCTCTCCTTATCCCGGTAATGATGGAACCGCACCAGGAAAGGACGAGGGCGTTGACCCAGACCCGACCTCCGTGCTGTGACCCGGTGAGCCCTATCTATCTTCAATCCTCTCATGTCAGTCTCCAAGTCAAGGAATTTCGGAAGCCAATCTTCAACAAATTCCGCAGGCCGCTTACCTTCCTTACCCTCGGGCAAACCGATGATCCGAATGCTTTTTCTCCTGCCCCTGTTTTCAAGATCATCCACTTGGTCACGCAAATTTCAGGGCTTGGATCTCTTCCTTGAATGAACTGGCATCAGCTTCCACCACTGTGATCCTGTACTCTACCTCATCCGTCCTCTTCTCCAGGTCTCCCAGCTGCTGCTCATGCTTCTGCAGCATGAGAGAGACTGGAGCCAGCTTTTCTTCAATCTGTTTCCCCAGCATCTCGCAAGATTTCGAGAGCTGGTTCACCAGGTCCTGGAAAGTAATCAGCTCTGAGGCTGCTGCAGGCTGAGCTGCAGGCCCGGCCTCGGATGCTCCTCCTCCCTTTTTAGGCATTTCTGGACAGCTGAAAATACAGGTTAGTCAATTTTTAAATGTTTTTTGGGGCTCCACAATCTTTCCAACGCCCCAAGAAATCCTGATGACCTGGGTTGGGTGGGTTAAAGGACCGTCCTGTTCCTGCTGCGATGCAAAGCTCTGCAGTGTGATCTTCTTAGATCGCCGCCATCTTAGATCCCCAGAAAGATATTTTTAGATTAGATTCCCTACAGTGCAGAAACAGGCCCTTCGGCCCAACAAATCCACACCGGCCCTGCGAACAGTAACCCACCCAGATCCATTCCCCTATTCCCTACTAATGCACCTATCATTATGGGCAATTTAGCATGGCCAATTCACCCGACCTGCACATCTTTGGACTGTGGGAGGAAACCGGAGCACCCGCAGAAAACCCACACAGACACTGGGAGAATGTGCAAACTCCACACAGACAGTTGCTCAAGGCTGGAATCGAACCTGGGTCCCTGGCGCTGTGAGGCAGCAATGCTAACCACTGATCCACCATGCCGCTGGGGATTTCAGTTAGGACAGTGAGGTTCTAGAACATGATTAATATTAGGTACGGGCATAAAGGTGCATAAATCCCCAAGGCCTGATGAGATTTATCCCAGGTTGCTATGGGAGGCAAGGGAGGAGATTGCTGGAGATATTTAATACTTTGCTGGCCACAGGTGAAGTGCTGAATGACTGGAGGATAGCTAATGTGGTTCCTTCGTTCAAGAAGGGCAGCAGGGATAGGCCAGGTAATCACAGATCAGTTAGTCTGATGTCAGTGGGAGAGAAATTAGTGGAAAAAGATTCTGTCGGACAGGTTTAATTAATTTGAAAGGCAGGGATTGATCAGGGATAGTCAGCACACATTTGTTGAAGAGAGATCCTGGCTGACAAATGTAATCCAGTTTTTTGAAAAGGTGACTACATAGTGATGACAGTAGTGCAGTTGATGTGGTTTACATGGAATTCTGAAGGCCTTTGACAAGGTCCCACATTGAAGGCTGATCCAAAATTCTGGATTAGAGTGGTGCTGGTAAAGCACAGCAGTTCAGGCAGCATCTGAGGAGCAGGAAAATCGACGTTTCGGGCAAAAGCCCTTCACCAGGAATAGAGGCAGAGTGCCTGAAGGGTGGAGAGATAAATGAGAGGAGGGTGGGGGTGGGGAGAAAGTAGCATAGAGTACAATAGGTGAATGGGGGTGGGGATGGAGGTGATAGGTCAGAGAGGAGGATGGAGTGGATAGGTGGGAAGGAAGATAGGCCGGTAGGACAGGTCATGGGGACAGTGCTGAGCTGGAAGTTTGGAACTGGTGCGAGGTAGGGGAAGGGGAAATGAGGAAACTGGTGAAGTCCACATTGATGCCCTGGGGTTGAAGTGTTCTGAGGTGAAAGATGAGGCATTCTTCCTCCAGGCGTCGGTGGTGAGGGAGCGGCGGTGGAGGCCCAGGACCTCCATGTCCTCGGCTGAGTGGGAGGGGGAGTTGAAATGTTGGGCCACAGGGCGGTGTCCCAGAGATATTCCCTAAAGCGCTCTGCGAGGAGGCGTCCAATCTCCCCAATGTAGAGGAGACCGCATTGGGAGCAACGGATACAATAAATGATATTAGTGGATGTGCAGGTAAAACTTTGATGGATGTGGAAGACTCCTTTGGAGCCTTGGAAGGAGGTGAGGGAGGAGGTGTGGGCACAGGTTTTACAGTTCCTGCGGTGGCAGGGGAAGGTGCCAGGATGGGAGGGTAGGTTGTTGTGGGGGGACGTGGACCTGACCAGGTAGTCACGGAGAATTCAATGTTCATCTCTAGAAGGATTTGAACCCATGCCCTTAGGGAATTGAGCTCAGCCTCTTGATTACTAGCCCAGCTACATTAGCACAGTGCCACCACCGTTTTTACCAGGCTGATCCAAAAGGTTAGAGTTCATTGCATCAAAGGCAAGTTGGCAAGCTGGATCTAAAATTGGTTTGCAAATAGGAGGCAAAAGGGTGACTGTGGAGGGTTACTTTCATGATTGGAGACCTGTGAACTGCAGCATGCCACAGAGATCAGTCCTAGGACCCTTGTTGGTTGTTATGTATGTTAACAACTTGGATGTAAGTGTGGCAGGTATAATTAGGTTTGCCGATGTCAAACATTGGCCATGTTGTTGGCAGTGAGAAGGATGGTCTCGGATTACAGTCTGATATTGATCAGCTGGTAAATTGGGCAGAATGATGGCAGGTGGAATTTAATCCTGGTAAGAGAGAGGTGATGCATTTTGGGGGGTTAATAATGGAAGGATACACACTGACTGGTAGGTCCCCAGGGAGTACTCAGGAACAAAGACGCTTTGGTGTACAAGTCCATAGATCCCCGAAGGTGTCAGCAGAGGTAGACAGGGTGGTGAAGACAGCATAGAAGATACCTGCCTTCATTAGTTGGGGATAGATTAAAGGAGCAAGGAAGACTTTTTGCAAATTTATAAAACATTGATTAGGCCACATTTGGAATACGGCGTGCAGTTCTGGTCACTACACTATCGGAAGAATGTGATCACACTCGACAGGGAGCAGAGGAGAGTCTCCAGCATGTTGTGTGGGATGAACAGCCTCAGTTATGAGGGGAGACTGGATTGGCTGGGCTCGTTTTCCCTGGAGCGGAGGGGGAAATCTCATTGAGGCACAGACCAGGGTAGATAGTGATAATCTTCTCCCCATGGTAGATGTGTCTAAGACCAGAGGACATGAGTTTAAGGTGAGGAGAAAGTGGTTTAGGAGCCAGAGGCATTTCTTTTCCATCTAGAGGATGGTTGAAATATGGAACGCACTGCCTGAGAGGGTGGGGGAGGTGGGTATTCTCGCAACATTTAAGAAGCATCTGGAGAAGCACTTACAATGCCAAGGCATAGTCAGCTATGAATCAAGTACAGACAAATGGGATTAGTGTAGTGTGGTGTTTGTTGGTCACCCAAGACATGGTGGGGTGAAGGGCCTATTTCTATGACTAATTAGGTGGGCTTGTTTCATTCATTCATGGGATGTGGACATCACTGGCTGCGCAAACATTTATTGTTCCTCCCTAGTTGCTCTTGAGGTGGTGGCACCTTCTTAAATAGGTGCAGCTACATCCACAGCACTTGAGGTGGCAATTCCAGGACTTTAACCCAGCAATAGTTAAGCAGCAGTGATATATTTCCAAGTCATGATGGTTGAGTGGTTTGAAGAGGAACACGTTAGTGGTGGTGTTCCCACGTATCATATGCCTTTGTCCTTTAGATTGCAGTGTTTGTGGATTTGGAAAGTTCTATACAACAATTCTTTGTGAATTTCTTGTCAATGATACTGCTGCTACTGTGCGTCGGTGGTAGAGGGATTTTGAAGGTAAGTTGCAAATCAAGTGTAGTGATTTAACCTGAGTCGTGTTGAATTCTTGAGTGTTGTTGGAGCTGCACTCATCTGGGCTAGTGGAAAGTGTTCCATTACACTCCTCACCTGTGGCTAATAGATGATGGACTGGCTTTGCAGAGACAGGAAGCGAGTTACTTGCCATGGAAAGAGCTCTCACAGCTACAATATTTACATGGCTGGTTCAGTTCAGTTTCCAGTCAATGGTGATTGCCAGGATGTTGACAGTGGGGGAATCTAGCCATTTTAATGCCATTGAACATCTGTTGTTGGATATAGACATTAACGGGCACTGGTGTGGTGTGAATGTTACTTGCTATTTATCAGCCAAGCTGGAGTATCCTCCTTATCCTGTTGTAGATGGATACAGACTGCTTCAGTACAGGAGGGCTTACGAATGGTGCTGAACTGTGTCATACTTTGGTAAGAAGTTAAGAAAGAATGTTGTCAAGTGGAGGCAGAAAGTCTGCCAGGCGATATAGATAGACTGATCGAGTGGATAAAAGAATCTGACAGGTGGAATATAACATGGGATAAATGTGAACTTGTCCTCTTTAGCAGGAAGAATAGAAACGCAGTACATTATTGAAATGTAGAACTGTGAGGTTATAGGGATATGAGCATGCTGGTCGATGAATCATAACAAGCTGGTTTGCAGGTACAGCAAGTAATGAGGAAGGCAAATTAAATATTAGTGTTTACTGGAAGGGGAACAGAACATAAAAGTAAGCAGGTCTTACTGCAACTGTCCAGTCCACACCTCTAGTATAGTTTTGATCAGTTTATTTGACAAAAGAATAGATATGTGCTCAAAACTACTCAGAGAAGGTTTACTCAATTCATTCCTGGGATGAAGAAAGGTTGAATAGATCGGGACTGTATCCGTTGGAATTTAGAAGAACGAGGGATGATCTTATTGAAACATATGATCCTGAGGGGACTTGGCAGGATGGATTCTGAGAAAGGATGCTCCCCCTTGCAGGAGAAACTAGGGGGCACAGATTAAGAATGAGGTCTCACTTTAAAGACAAAATTACCTTTGTCAGTCAAGGGAATTCTCTTCCCCAGAACACAGCGGAGGTTAGATTACTAAATTTAATCAAGTCCTAGTTAGCTAGATTTTTGGCAGACAAGCAAGTTAAGGGTTGTAGTGACAGACATGGGAGTTAAGACCATCGAGTGGCCAACTCGGGTTCCTAAGTCCGCTTATTTTATATTCAATCAATCATCAGTGAACATCCCCATTCTGACTTTATGATGGAGAGAAGGTCATTGACGAAGCAACTGAAGATGGTTGAGCAGATACTTTCCCGAGGAACTCCTGCATAAATGTTCTGGAGCTGGAACCATCCTTTATGCAAGGTAGGACTCCAACCAATGCAGGTGATTCCCATTGATTCCATTTTTGCTCGGGCTCCTTGACGCCACACTCATTCAATGCAGCCTTGATGTCAAGGGCCGTCACTGACACTTCACCTTTGGGAGTTCAGCTAATTGGCCATGTACAAATCAAGGCTGTAATGAGGTCAGGAGGTGAGTGGCCCTGGCAGAATCCAAACTGAGTATCAGTGAGCAGGTTATTGCTGAGCAGGTGCCACTTGATAGCACTGTCAATGACCCCTTCCATCACTTTGCTAATGATTGAAAGTTTGATACAGCATTTGATAGGGCATTTGTCCTGCTTTTTATGGATAGGACATACCTGGGCAATTTTCCACATCGTCGGGTAGATACCAGTGTTGCAGCTATACTGGAACAGCTTGGCTAGCGATGTGGCGAGTTTTGGTCCACAAGTCTTCATTACTTCTTTCTGAATGGTGTCCATAGCCTCTGTACTATCCAGTGCTTTCAGCCATTTCTTGATATCACATGGGTTGAATTAAATTGGCTGAAGACTGGGCATCTGTGATGTTAATGTTTCAGCCTTGGCACTGACGTGCTGGGCTCTCCCATCATTGAGGGTGGGGATAATTGTGGAGGCTTCTGTTCCAGTGAGTCATTTAATTCATGACGGGATGTGGCAAGACTGCAGAGTTTTGATCTGATGTAGTGTCGCCAAGTTGGGTAAAGTAGTTGTGGATTAGAAGACAGGACGTTAGAATTTGGTGTATGTAAAATGCTAGGGGAAGGGGAAGCATTGCATGGTCCCTTTAAAAGATTGTGTTTTTTTTTGGTGCTTAGAGGTTTAACATGGGTGTCTGTGAAAAACAGCTTGAACGTTTGCAGGTGTACAAAGAGCACCCAAATTGATACATTTGTATCAAAAGGCTGTCCACTTAGCAGACCAAGCAGCATTTTCACCAAGACAACAGGCTTTTGAATTTAACCAATCAATTTAAACCAGGCCCTTACATACCAAAAAACCCATGAAATTTAAATCTGATGGTTTCGACAACCTAGGACCAATCCAACTATAAAAATAATGGTATGTCACCAAGGGTATAAAAGAAGGGGGCAACTGGAAAAAATTAGCAGAGCTAACTGCTATCCGCTAGAGATAACAGCTCTCAGCTCTTAAAGAAAGCATCATCTATTTACAGCAGTACAAACGACGGAGAAGGCACAGAACATTCTGGAAGACGTAACCTGGCTGTAATTTCGAGAGACTAAATTCTATTGTGTTTTTATATACAAGTAGGATCTGTATTTATTGGAACAGCATACCATTAGAATCATGTGTTTTTTCAGGAATAGTTAGTAGTTAGAAGGGATTTATTCTGTTTGTTAATAGTTCAGTTAATTTGTTCACTGTTAGAGTTAGGTAAATAAATTGTTACTTGTTGATTTCAAAGTCAGTGTCAGGGATTTATTTTATTTAACCACTAGAAGTTGCTAAAGTGCAAGTTACACCATTTTTCACAATTCTTCTACAGATTATAGGGCAAGGTATTCCTTTGTGGGTGTTTCAGTTTTAGTTCTGAGAGGGGAACCAAGCTCAGGAAATTTAAAGGGCAAGTGAACAAATCAATAGGAAACTTGCAAATTACGTGGGAGGACAGAAATCTAACATGGGCATTCTTCAAGGCACAGGCATGTCAGGTACAGAGGCTCTTACAATCTCACATTAGCTGAGACAGACAGGACATGTCATCAGGACGCCCAACTTGAGACTTCCCAAACAGGTGTACTACTCACAGCTGAGCCAGGGAACCCATTCAGACAAGAGCCAAGTGAAATGTGTCAAGAATAATCCTAAAGCCTCCATGAAATTCTGTTCTATTAAAGATAGCACAGAGAAAGCACATGCCTAATCATGACCAAAATGGCTCCTCATTAAAAAAGGCCTTCCAATCAATTAGAGGAGCCACTGAGAAAGATTGTCAAGACAGCCAGGAAGAGGAGGCTCAAGCAGCTTTCTTTCAACCATCACTATCACCTCTAACAGCAGCTGCTCTCACTGTGGGAGAGACTATCGGGGATCATAACCACCTGTGAATACAAAGCCAACACTCCCAGCCAATTCAAGACAGAATCAAGCTCAACATGAGGATGCTGCCTGTGTTGCTAAACAAATGCCATAGAGCTCAGAAAGGCCAATCTCACCCCCTACCCCAAACATGAGAGATAGATTCAAGAATATAGACTTACCAGGTTTACACATTGGGCAGCAGATGTCCAGATGTTCATACTCCTTTTCACCACACTGACGGTGATGGCTGGTGCACAATACACAACTTGCAACCTGTACAGGTTAACAAAGAGCAACTGATGAGCATTTCAGTCAGATATTCATGCTAAAATTACAAGTGCAGCATGATCACACAGGGGATGACATTATGGACTTGATGCTGACCTTGCAGTCTGGGGTTACGCTCATACAAACAGTGCTCAGTGAGAAGATCCCATAATATGCCACTCCCCACAACCATTACTGTCCCACCCAGTCTAATCCCACACTCCCCACGTCTTTTAATATCCCACCCACCCTCCACTTTGTTCACAAGAACCTGTTGTAGCGACTCCCAATTCTCTCTTTGGGAGTCGCTACATCTGAACCCCATTTGCTGACATGGTGATCTTACATGAGACAGGAAGCACAGATTGTGATGTATGCAACTGATGTTTCTTTTATTTTCAAAAAAACACAATATTCAATTATAACATAAACACAGAATATAAGAACAGGAGTAGGCAATTCAGCCCAGTGATCATAGCTGAGAATTGAGCTCAATACCCAAATCCCTCCTTCCTCCCATACTCCTTGATTCCTTTAACCACAAAAGCTGTACTTACCTCCTCCTTGAAAACACAATATTTTGGCTTCAACCATTTTCTGTGGCAGTGAATTCCACAGGCTCACCACTCTCAAGGGTGAAGAAATTTCTCCTTATCTCATTCCAAGAACATAGAACCATACAGCACAGTACAGGCCCTTCGGACCTTGACGTTGCACCAACCTGTGATACCGATCTGAAGCCCATCTATTCGACAATATTCCATTATCATCCATATGTTTATCCAATGACCATTTAAATGCCCTTAAAGTTGGCGAGTCTGCTACTGTTGCAGGCAGTGCGTTCCACGCCCCTACTACTCTCTGAGTAAAGAACCTACCTCTGACATCTGTCCTATATCTATCACCCCTCAATTTAAAGCTATGTCCCCTCGTGCTAGCCATCACCATCCGAGGAAAATGGCTCTCACTGTCCACCCTATCTAATCCCCTGATCATCTTGTATGTCTCTATTAAGTCACCTCTTACAAAAACAGCCTCAAGTCTCTCAGCCTTTCCTTATCTGACCTTCCCTCCATACCAGGCAACATCCTGTAAGTCTCCTCTGCACCCTTTCCAAAGCTTCCACATCCTTCCTATAATGCGGCTACCAGACTGTACGCAATACACCAAGTGAGGCTACACCAGAGTTTTGTACAGCTGCAACACGACCTCACGGCTCCAAAACCCAATCCCTCTACCAATAAAAGCTAACACACCGTAAGCCTTCTTAACACTACGATCAACCTGGGTAGCAACTTTCAGGGATCTATGCACATGGACACAGACCTCTCTGCTCATTCCACACTACCAAGAAACTTACCATTAGCCCAGTACTCTGCATTCCTGTTACTCCTTCTAAAGTGTATCACCTCACACTTTTCCACACCCTCCATTTGCCACCTCACAGCCCAGCTCTGCAGCTTATCTATGTCTCTCTGTAACCTGAAACATCCTTCAGCACTATCCACAACTCCACTGACCTTAGTGTCATCCGCAAATTTACTAACTCATCCTTCTGCGCCCTCATCCAGGTCATTTATAAAAATGACAAACAGCAGTGGCCCCAAAACAGATCCTTGTGTGACACCACTCGTAACATTTCCCATCAACCACCACCCTCTGTCTTCTTTCAGCTAGCCAATTTATGATCCAAACCGCTAAATCACCCTCAATCCCATGCCTCCGCATTTTCTGCAATAGCCTACCATGGGGAACCTTATCAAATGCCTTACTGATATCCAAATACACCACATCAACCACTTTACCCTCATCCACCTGTTTGGTCACCTTCTCAAAGAACTCAATAAGGTTTGTGAGGCATGACCTGCCCTTCACAAAACCATGTTGACCATCCCTAGGTTTACCTCTAGTCCTTCAACTATGAATCCTAGTTCTGCGCTTTCCCACTGTCAGGGACATTCTTCCTGCATCTAACCTGTCTAGTCCTGTTAGAATTCTAGGAGACTCCCCCCTTATTCTTCTAAACTCCAGTGAATACAATCCTAACCGACTCAATCTCTCTGTTGTCCCTTTACCCCCAAAGTCGAAGCAAAATGCTCAGAGACACAGTATAGTTTTATCTCTTTCATCTTTATCCTGGGCCCTGGAGGGAGAGAGAACGATTGCCCATGTGCGCAGGGACATGGGTTCCTGGTCTTCTCTGGAACAGCAGTGTCTTAATGAACTATATAGTCATTTTACAGGGAGGAGCATCCAGATAAGGCAACATACATATTGATTGTGTGACCATTACAGTCAGCGAGCATCAATAGTAAAGATTAAGCCATCTGCTGTTACACAATGAATGGTCTTAACCTTAACTGGCTTCACATAATGAATACTTTTCACCTTGTTAAACTGACCTTACATACTGAATACTTCCAATATTGTTAAATGGCTTTACATTATGAATGCTTTTCCACCTTGTTAACCCATCATCCTTGCCTCCAGCACCCCATTGTTAACTGCAAGCAAGGTCTGAGTCATGCTCAGCTGAACCTCTTGTTTCTCAAAACTTAACACTTTACCTACCTGCTTGTACCCTATACACTCTCATATCTCCTCATACACCAGTCGTACCGTCCCAAAAGTCAACTCAGTAAACCTTCACTGTACTCCCTCGACAGCAAGAACATCCTCAGATAAGGAGGCCAAAGCTGCACACAATATTCCAGCTATGTCCTCACCAATAGCCTGTATAATTGCAGTAAGGCATCCTTTTCCTGTTCTCAAATCCACTCCCTATTAAAGGTCAACATACAGTTTGCCTTCTTTACTGCCTGCTGCACCTGCACACTTACTTCCAGTGACATCCTGCTGTAGGAAAGATATTATTAAATTGGAGAGGGGTCACAAAGGATTTACCAGGATGTTGCCGGTAACAGAGAGTTTGAGTTATAAGAGGCTGGATAGGCTCAGACCTTTTTCAATGAAGCATAGGAGGTTGAGGGATGAGCTTATAGAGGTTTATAAAATCATGAAGGGCATAGATAAGGTGAATAGCAAGGATTGTTTACCTAGGGTATAGGAGTTTAATACGAGGGGGTATATATTTAAGGTGAGAAGAGAACATTTTAAAAAAGGACATGAGGGGTAACTAGAGTGGTTTGTGTGTGGACTGAACTGCCAGAGGAAGTGTCGAATGCAGGTACAGTTACATTTAAAAGACATTTGGACAGGTCCATGAATAGAAAAGGTTTGGAGTGGTATGGTTCAAACCAAGCAAATGGGAATAGTTTAGTTTTGGAACATTGTTGGCGTGGACTAGTTGGTCTGAAGGATCTGTTTCCAGGCTGTATGACACTACGACTCTATGACTGCTGCACAAGGACTCCCAGGTCTCATTGAGCATTCCCCTCTCTCAATTTACAGCCATTCAAATAACAATTTGCCTTTCTATCTTTGTTACCAAAGTGGATAACCTCATATTTATCCATATTACACTGCATCTACCATGCATTTGCCCACTTACTTAGCCTGTCCAAGTCACAATGCAACACCTTTGCATCCTCCTCATAGCTCACTCTTTCACTCAGTTTTGTGCCATCAAATTTTGAGATATTTCATTTAGTTCCCTCACCTAATCATTAACATATATTGGGAGGAGCTGGGGTCCTAGTACCGATCCCTGCAACACTCCACTGGTCACTGCCTGCCATTTAGAAAAAAAAAGACTATTTATTCTTACACTTTTTTTCCCCTCCGTCTGCTAACCAATTTTCTATCCATCTTAATACAACAACCCTAATCTCATGCACTTCAATTTTACACATTAATTGCTTATGTGGGACTTCCTTGACAGTCTTCTGAAAGACCAAATAAACAACATCCACTGACTCTCCCAATCAACTCTGCTAGTTATATCCTTGAAGAATTCCAGTAGGTTTGTCAAACAGAATTTGCTTTTTATAAATCCATGCTGACCGCATCGGATTCTACCACTAAGTGCTCCAACATAAAATCCTTGATAATGAACTCTAGCACCTTTATCACTACTGCCGTCAGGCTCACGGGTCAATAATTCTGTTTTCTCTCAACCCCTCTTTTATATTAACTACCCTCCAAACTGTAGGAACTGTCCCATCAATTTCTCCAACACCATTTCTCTAGTATTACAAATTTGCTCCAGTTCCCTCCTCTCACTAAACCCAGTATTCCCCATCATATCCTCCTTTGTGAAGGCAGAAGCAAATTATAGAACATAGAACAGTACAGCCACAGTACAGGCCCTGCAGCCCTCAATGTTGTGCCAGTCTTTTATCCTACTCCAAGATCAGACTAACCTACATACCCTTCATTGTACTATCATCCTTGTGCCTATCCAAGAACCACTTAAATATCCCTAATGTACCTGACTCTATTACCAACACTGGCAGTGCATTCCACACACCCACCACTCTGTGTATAAAGAACCTCCCTCTGACATCTCCCCCAAACCTTCCTCCAATCACCTTAAAATTATGCCCCCTCGTGATAGACATTTCCACCCTGTGAAAAAAAAGTCTCTGGCCATCCACTCTATCTATGCCTCTCATTATCTTACGCACCTCTATCAAGTTGCCTCTCATCCTTCTTTGCTCCAACGAGAATAGGTTGAGGGAGCTAGGGCTTTCTTCATAAGACAAGCCCTTCAGTCCAGGCAGCATCCCAGTAAATCTCCTCTGCACTCTTCCGCATCCTTCCAATAATGAGGTGACCAGAATTGGACACAATATTCCAAGTGTGATCTAACCAGGGCTCTACAGAACTGCAGCATAACCTCGTGGTTCGTAAATTCAATCCCCCTGCTAATGAAAGCCAACACACCATACGCCTTAACTCTGGATGGCAACTTTGAGGGATCAATGGACCTAGACCCCAAGATCCCTCTGTTCCTCCACATTGCCAAGAATCCTACCCTTAACCCTGTATTCTGCAATCTATTTCAACCTTGCAAAGTGAATCAATCCACACTTTTCCAGGTTGAACTCCATCTGCCATTTCTCAGCCCAGTTCTGAATCCTGTCAACGTCCCATTGCAAACTACAACAGCCCTCCACCGACCTTTGTCATCGGCAAACTTACTTACATAAGTGGCACAATGAGTGGCACAATGGTTAGCACTGCTGCCTCACAGCGCCAGAGACCTGGGTTCAGTTCCCACCTCAGGTGACTGACTGTGTGGAGTTTGCACATTCTCCCCGTGTCTGCGTGGGTTTCCTCCGGGTGCTCCGGTTTCCTCCAACAGTCCAAAAATGTGCAGGTTAGGTGAATTGGCCATGCTAAAGCGGGTCGGTGTGGACTTGTTGGGCCGAAGGGCCTGTTTCCACACTGTAAGTAATCTAATCTAATCAACCCACCCTTCCACTTCCTCATCCAAGTCATCTATAAAAATCACAAAGAGCAGAGGTCCCAGAACAGACCCCTGCGGAACACCACTGGTCACCGAGCTCCAGGCTGAATACTTTCCATCTAGCACCACCCTCAGTCTTCTATGGACCAGCAATTCTGTATCCATACAGCCAGATTTCCCTGTATCCCATGCTTCCTTACTTTCTGAATGAGCCTACCATGGGGAACCTTATGAAAAGCCTTGTTAAAATCCATATAAACCACATTCACTGTTCATCCTTCGTCAACGTGTTTTGTCACATCGTCAAAGAAATCAACAAGGCTTGTGAGGCATGACCTGCCCCTCACAAAGCTATGCGGACTATTTAGGGTGTAGGTTTGCTCGCTGAGCTGTAGGTTTGATATCCAGATGTTTCATTATCTGGCTAGGTAACATCATCAGTGGCGACCTCCAAGTGAACCGAAGCTGTTGTCTCCTGCTTTCTATTTATATATCTTTCTCCTGGATGGGGTTCCTGGGGTTTGTGGTGATGTCATTTCCTGTTTGTTTTCTGAGGGGTTGACAGATGGTATCTAGATCTATGTGCTTGTTTATGGCATTGTGGTTGGAGTGCCATGCCAGAGAATTCCTAGAGGCCTGGCACTCCAACCACAATGCCTACACCCTAAACCCTACACCCTGAGCTACAAACCTTCACAAACCTTGCTATATGGACTACCTCGAATCAAGCTATGCTTTTCCAAGTAATCATAAATCCTGTCCCTCAGAATCCTCTCCAAAACTTTGCTCACCACTGGCGTAAGGCTGACAGGTCTGTAATTCCCAGGATTATCCCTATTCCCTTTCTCGAACAAGGGAATAACAACATTTGCCACCCTCCAACCATCTGGCACTGCTCCTCCATTTCTTTGTTCCTCATTATAAATTCCCCCATTTCTGAACGTGTGGGACCTAAATTACTTTTCAACAATTTGTTTCTCTTTACATATCTCTCAAACTTTTACACTCAGTTTTTAAATTTTCAGCAAGCTTACTTTCAATCTATTTTCCCCTTCTTGATCAATCCCTTGGTCCTCCTTTGCTAACTTCAGAAATGTTCTCAAGCCTCAAGTCTATTGTTTTTTCATGCCAACTTGGATGCCTCTTTTATGCATCTAAAACTATCTCTAATTTCACTCGTAAGCCACGGTTTGGCCACTGACTTCTTGCACCAGTCAGGAATAAACAATTTTTGCTGTTCACCCATTTGCTCTTTGAATGTATGCCATTTGCCCATTCACGGTCATTCTGTTCAGTAACATTTCACAGTCCATCAAAGCCAACTCACGCCTCATACGATCCTAGTTTCCCTTAAAGATTCAGGGCCCTAATCTCAGAATCAACTACCTCACTCTACATCTTGATGAAGAATCTGATCATATCATGGTCGCTCACACATTATCATTATTCCTTTCTCATTACATGGAGGAGCCAGTGTTGGACTGGGGTGGACAAAGTTTAAAAAAAAAAAAAAATCACAACACCAGGTTATAGTCCAACAGATTTATTTGGAAGTACTAACTTTCAGAGTGCTGCTCCTTCATCAGGTAACTGTGGAGCAGGTCCATAAGACAATTTATAGCAAAAGATTACAGCGTCATGCAACGAAATGATATATCAAACAAACCTAGATTGTTATTAAGTCTTTCATTTTTTAGAATGGGTTGTCGGTTCATTAATATGTAAAACCCAGAACTTCTTTTAAGTCACATTCTCAAGATAACTTAAGATTTTATTTAAAAAAAGGTGACATCTCAGCTCAGACAGTGCATTGAATTCCACTTTGGAAATAGAACCAGTCTGACTCAAGATCAGGATACAGACAGATCCTAACCTACACCTTTAATGCATTGTCTGAGCTGAGATGTCACTTTTATTAAATAAAACCTTAAGTTACCTTGAGAATGTGACTTATGCAACCCATTCAAAAAGACGAAAGACTTAACAGCAATCTAGGTTTGTTCAATATATCATTTCAGTTGCATACAAATTCTGTGTTTTATGGTCCTGCTCCACAGCTACCTGATGAAGGAGCAGCACTCCAAAAGCTGTTTTCTAGTTGGTTCTTCAATGTATTGGTCTACAGTATCGTGACTAATTTGATTCACCCAATCTACATGAAGATAAAGTCACCCATAATAAAAATGCTCCTTTGCTACATCATCTCTGATTTCCTGTTTAATGCCATTCCCAACATCACCACTGCAGTTTGGCTAATTTTGTTTTGGCCTTTGGTATTTCTCAATGCTACCTACACAGCTCCTACATTGTCAGAGGTAATATTTTTCGTCAATATTGTGTTTACATCCTCTATAACAAGTAATGCAACTCCACCACCTTTTCCTTTTTGTCTGCCCTGCCTAAATAATGAATACTTCTGGATGTTCAGTTCCCATCCTTGATCATCCTACAGTCATGTCTCCATAATCTCAACTATATCATACCCATTTACAGCTATTTGCATGACTAATTCATCCACTTTGTTTTGAATGTTCCATGCACTGGAAATGAGCCCAAGCTTCCCATACAGAGGAGGAGCACATGACAATTTCAAACTCTACTGCCTTGAGTTACTTTTAAGATTAAATCTTTTGGAAGACACTTCACATTAAATAATATTGATTTCCCAGGGCCCTTCTTTCCTGTTCATTGTTACTACAAAGCACAACCCTTAGAAACTATAAACCAGAAAAAGACCTTACAAATAATAAGAGATAAAGGTCATAAATAATTGATCTGACTTTACCTACTACTTACCAATCAAATTATGAAAATTATTTTAAAAAACGTAAACAATAAAACTCATCTCCAGCTTCAAGAGCGTGAAGAATAGATTTCACACAAAATCACGTAGCACATACATAGAGTCACAGAGATGTACAGCACGGAAACAGACCCTTCCATCTAACCCATCCATGCCAACCAGATATCCCAACCCAATCTAGTCCCACCTGCCAGCACCCGGCCCATATACCTCCAAACCCTTTCCTATTCATATACCCATACAGATGCCTTTTAAATGTTGCAATTGTACCAGCCTCCACCACTTCCTCTGGCAGCTCATTCCATACACGTATCACCCTCTGTGTGAAAAAGTTGCCCCTTAGGTCTCTTTTATATCTTTCCCCTCTCACCCAAAACCTATGCCTGACCCCAGGGACTCCCCGACTGCAGGGAAAAGACTTTGCCTATTTACCCTTTCCATGCCCCTCATAATTTTGTAAACCTCTATAAGGTCACCCCTCAACCTCCGTCGCTCCAGGGAAAACAGCCCCAGCCTGTTCAGCCTCTCCCTATACATAAATGAAAAATTAAAATGTTTTGTGTTGAGGCTATAAATGGACATTAGTAGTATGAATCCATACAGACTAAAAAAAAACTTTAGTAGAAAGTGAGGACTGCAGAAGCTGGAGATCATAATCGAGAGTGTGGTGCTTAAAAAAAAGCACAGCATGTCAGGAGGCATCCGAGGTTTCGGGCAAAAGTCCTTCATTACGAATGAGGCTTGTGGGCTGGGGCTTATAAAGAAATGGGAGGCGGCTGGGGGGGGATGGAGCTGGGAAAGCAATAGGATGGGGGAGAAGGTGGAGCGGAGAGATAGGAAAGGCAATGCACAGGTCAAGAAAAAAAAACTTAGGTCAGACTTTAAAATAACAAGAGTCTTTTTTCGCCTGTCAATCTAGTTTAGAAGTACTGAATCGGTTTGAACTGGATAGAAGATTCACTATTCCTATAGCAGTTCCAAGTCCTGCCAGAACTTTTTAAATGGTTACGAGAAAAACGGATTTTCTTTTCGGCTTTCTTCCGCTCCGATCCAGATCAGGTCAGAATTAGCTCTCAGCTAAAAGGCAGCGATCTATGGGATCGATCCTGAAGTGAAAGTCTGTCAAACTTCACAGAAAGAATACTGAATAGCAAGAAAAAAAAACTACAAACCGTGATACTGAGAATCCACGAAACGAACATTTTTCTCACTGTTCTCCGCGCCTATCTTTTCAAAACCGGAAGAAGTTACAAGAGCGGAATCACAATTGTTCTGAAAAAAGTGCCCACAGCGAACTTAGTCACCTTTCAAGGCACTTAAAGAGAAACGGATGTGAAAACTGAATAATAGTTGCCCAATTTTTAAACAAAAAAAAATCAAACTATAAAAACATCCCATTCAATCGCTTGAAGTCTGCCCCACGTGATTTAAAGCGATGTAAGACGTCGAGCCTTCTGCACAGGGTTCCTAGCCTCTGGAGTGCTTTTGTAGCCAACGTCAGAACAAATGACTGAAAACAACAAATGCTGGTGATCATAGTGGGTCAGGCAGCATCCATGGGGAGACAGCAAACTAATGTTTCTAATCTAGATGACTCTTCATCAGAGCTGATGTGTGGAGGGGATAGCATTTATGCAATGGAGTGGGGGAGGGCAGTACTGGTGGAGAAAGGATGTTCATAGTTCAGATTAAGTGATCAGAATGGGAGAACAATGGTGTGTCTAAGTGCCAGACTGGGAAGGACAGACAGTCCCGCTGGAGTAGGGGAAGGGGAGAGAACTCATGGTGACAGACAATGTAACAAGTAAAGCTAAAAGAAATGGGTTCACAATGTGAAGGTATTGAACTCACCAAGTCCAGAAGGTTGTAAAGTGCCTAGTTTGAAGCGCTGTAGCATGCTGAGGACAGAGAAGCGTATATGCAAGCAGGACCCTGTGTTAAAACGATCTGTTACAGGAAGGTCAAGGTCACACTGCACACAGAGCATGAGATGTTCTGCAAAGTGTCACCCAATCTATGTTTGATTTCTCCAATGTACAGTCGGCCACATTGGGTGTAGCAAATATGATAGGGAGAAAGTGAGGACTGGAGATGTGTTGCTGGAAAAGCGCAGCAGGTCAGGCAGCATCCAGGGAACAGGAGAATCGACGTTTCGGGCATAAGCCCTCCTGAAGAAGGGCTTATGCCCGAAACGTCGATTCTCCTGTTCCCTGGATGCTGCCTGACCTGCTGCGCTTTTCCAGCAACACATCTCCGGCTCTGATCTCCAGCATCTGCAGACCTCACTTTCTCCAGAAAGTGAGGACTGCAGATGCTGGAGATCAGAGTCGAGACTGTGGTGCTGGAAAAGCACAGCAGGTCAGGCAGCCTCCAAAGAGCAGGAGAATTGATGTTTCAGGCAGAAGCCCTTCATAAGGAGTGGTGAAGGGGTTCCTGACAAAGGGCTTCTGCCTGAAACTTGACTCTACTGCTCCTTGGATGCTGCCTGACTTGCTGTGCATTTCCAGTACCACACACTCGGCAGCAAATACAATTACACAAGATTGGATGAAATGCTGCTCCACCTGGAAAGACTGTTTCGGCCCTTGGATGGTGAGCAGGGAGGACGTGAAAGGGCAGGTATTGCACCTTCTGCGGTTACATGGGAAGGTGCCATGGGAAAGGATGGTGGTGTTGGTGGTCGAGGAATGGACTAGTGTATCCCAGAGGGAATGATCCCTGCGAAATATGGACAGGAGAGTGAGGGGGGAAGATGTGTTTAGTGCTGGCAGAATGCCATGTATTTTTATGGCGAGTTCCGTTGAACTACTGGTTAATGGTAAGGTGCAGTTAATGGTAACCCCATGGAAATTGATAGTGGGAGATTCAATGTTGGTAACATCACTGATGATTAGATTGTGATGGTCATTGCCTGGCACTTGTATGACATGAATGCTGCTTGCTCACAAAAAAAAAGAGACAAATATAAAAGGAGACTCTGAGGTTAATTTCTGTGACAGATTGTCCTAGAAATATGGGAATAAAGATACCTGTTAAGGGACAGGCATTCAAAACAAGGGAGAATCCCTTAAATACAGGACAGCCTGGGTCCCACTGATAGGCTGCCAAATTCCTTCCCACAAGTTTGAAGTTACACTTTGAGACTGAAAATGCTGGAACTTCATTGAGTGTGTTTCTTACAGTTCTTCATGACAGAAACATTGTTCAGCATTGATGTACATCCACATGACAATTAGTTCTTAGCTCTTATAAATACTTTCTTTTTAAAAAATCTCCATCCCAATATAACTGTTCCAATCATTAATTTTCTTTTCAATAGTAAGGACGATTAACGATTGAGCAATTGAACACCTTAAGAGTCTTTGGTAGTTTATTTTCTTTTCTCAGAAAAAACATTGTTCACAGTAACACTAGTGATCGGATGTTGTGCCTCTGTTATTTAGATTTGTCATTCAACGTTCTCAGTGTTGAGGTGAGTTGGCACACTGCACAGATGACATTGTGCCTGTTGCTCCTTGTGATGCTGGAGATCTGCTTGATGTTCCTAATGTTGTGCTCCTTAGTGTTGATGTTCCTTGCTGGTGAAGCTATTGATGTTATTTCACTGGTTAGTCATGTTGTTGCTGGTGAGGATGACCTTTACTGCTTTTCCAGTTCAGGTGTAAATCGAATATGAACTCTGTTCTTTCTCACTTGATTATCTGGTTCAGTGTCAATGTTGTATGAGCTTTTTATGAATAAATCCTGTATATGCACAGTTTGTCCTTTCAGCAACTCAGGCTGTATTTGACATACGTGTTAACCTCAAGATGATGAACTGGGGGAAACAAAAACAAGGGATTCTTGGCTGGAGGAGCAGTGGGTGTTGCTGACAAGGCTGTAGGAGCAGGCAACACCCACCTCTGTTAGCAGAACATCCCCACTCCAAATATCCAGCTGTTAAAATCAGAGAACTCTATAGAGAGAAAAATTTTGGCCAGTGCTGCTGCTGTATCTCATGGCAGAGTGTCTGTGCATAGGCATTGTGCTGTCTCCAGACTGTGTATGTGCAAACGCTCTGAGCAGTTTCTTCATTCACTGTAGGAGATAAATGGATTTCAAAGAAGCCCATTCCCAGGAGATGGGACATCAATTTGAATTGGAGAGGTGTGTTCATTGCAGAGTTTTCAGTAGGTTACTAAGGATGTATAGGGGTCACTGGAGAGCAGTTCAAAAGGCAGGGACTGACAAGACAATGAATTGCAAAGAGAGAGAGATAGTAGATTCTGTTAGAAGTGTAGGTAACAATGGTTTACAACAATTTCCAATAGCAGTTGGATGCTCCTTCTGTCAGAACTCAGGCCAAGTTCTACGAGTTATTAGGCAGCTAGGTGTTGAAGTCAGGGCTCAGTAAAAGTTTTGGAAGTTGTGGTGGGCTACTAGTAAATTAGTGAAGTTAAGAGTGGGTTTGAAAAGCCCATAAGCAATATTTACCTAATGCAGCTGTGCAAGAATTGAGCTCAGGGAAAAGCACAAGAAAAGATCTATGCTTGTAGGTGAAAAGCTGGTGGGCCATGTCGAGTCTTCACTGAGTCTTCATCCTCCTTGGTCCACAACTTCCAGAATGGTCTGTGGCCATTGGGCAATGGGGTCATGAGCTAGACCCCATCATCCAATGGGGTCGTGCCAATACTCCACTGTGGCCATGCCAGGGAGGTATAAAGTGCACACTCAGGCAGTCAAGATGCCAGAAAGTCTGATTGGCACTTCTCCAATACACAACCTTCAGGCTGTTTGTAACTGGTTCCCCCAAACATCTTTGACCTTGGTTTTCACTGTTCTCTGTCACTGATAGGTGCTGGCTGCAGTTTAATTTGGTTTGGCCAATTTTCTGTCAGGACAAACCTGAGTTCTCTCGCTCTAGGTCAATTTAGAATCTCAAATTTTGGGTCTGTTGCCAGGTGACCACAGATTCTCCTGTTGATCCCTTGAAGTGTCAAGTGAAAATAAGATCAGAGGTTCAGACCATGCACTCATGCAGACATGCATCAAGTCTCAGACAGATAGCCTAACTCCCTGAGTTACTGCATTGCCCATCATACATAGATAATAATCCCCTATACACTAGCTATCTTCTTTATGCATAGTAATAAGCTTAACAGTATTTTATACAAATAACTTAATACATAAACTAAGAATTTAGCCACTATTTATATATACTGGCTCACCTTCAAGCCTCTTTGGCAATTAGCAGCATGTGGTAGAGTAAAATTCATAACGTGTAACAATTTACATCATTCTATCACAACACAGTCTGGGTTCATTCATTTCTTGGCTTCTGCTGCAGGAGCCTAGAGTCCATAGTTAGCTATTCCCATTCACCAGACCTATTTCCATAGCCGTCTAAATTCATCACTTTAAAATGTATAGCCAGCTCTCTTTTGAAACCTCCATCACTCCCCCAAGCAGCGCATTCCAAATCCTAACAATTCTGAGTAAAAAGGTTTTTCCTCACCTGACTCCTAGCTCTCTTGCTGACAGTCTTGAAATTGTGACCCCTAGTTAGACATGCTAAATTGTCGAAATAGAATATCCTTCTTTACCCTGTCAAAATTGTTCATAATTTAGAAAACATCATTAAAACTTCACCTCTTAATCTTCTTTGCTCCAAGGAGAATAACCCTAATTTCTCTATTGCTTTCCTTGTATATAAAATTCTTCATTCCTGGTATTGTTCTGGTAAATCTCCTTTGAAACTTATCCAGGGCTTTAACATCCTTCCTTAAATAAGGTGCCCAGAACTGAACACAATACTCCAAATGTGGTCTGACCAATGATTTTTAGAGGTGTAACATCACTTCTGAAGAAAGGTCACTGGACCTCAAAACATTAATTCCAATTTCTCTCCACAAATGCTGCTTGACCTACTGAGGTTTTCCAGCAATTTCTGGTTTTGTTTTGGATTTCTAGCCTCCTCAGTTCTTTGGTTTTTCTGCAGCATCACTTCCTTGCTTTTATACTCTATGTCTCTATTTATAAACCCAAGGATCCTATAAGCATTAACAACTGTTTTGACTTGCCAGCCCACCTTCAGAGAATCATGCATGTGAACCCCTCCTGTACTCCCCTCAAAGTTATATCAATGAGTCTGTATTGTCTCTATGTCTTTCTTCTACCAAAATGCATTACCTGACATTTCTCCCAGTAATCCCCAAAAGTTTGTTTGAGTTCATCACTGATATCGACAAAGCTCTCACTTCTCTTCTGGATGTCTGTGCTCAATTAGGCCTACCTTGCCTGGTGTGTGTGGCCTCATACAAAAGGTGTTTTGGATGTTACATGTAAAGGTCCCATGCTAGTAGTTGTGCAATGTTCTCCCTTTCCCTTGTATGCAATCCTGGTGATGTCTATGTTCAGTGTCCGAATCTCTGCAATACAAATTAGAATGCTGTTTGTCCGAAAACCACACAAGGCATGTTTATTTGAATATACAGAGTCGGGGGTACACAATTATTTCTTTTGTCTGCTAACATCTATTCAGAGTGGTACATACGAGGCTTCCCTCTTTCTCAACAGCATACAGAAGGTCCTGTTTGAATTTGAACCATGCTCACACTCAGGTAATGCTGGCATTTTCCAACTCGAAGACTTGTAACCCATTTTGAGTTTGTGTTATGATCAGGATCCCCAGGACCAGGGCCACAGTCTTTCCTGGGGTTCCCTTAAAATCATTGTTAAACCAGACCTTAGTCAATTGCTGTAATTGACAATTTGAAGTCTCTCTTCCTGCAGAGCAAATACTCTATCTGCTCAGGACCTGTTCTTGCTTAGCTTGCTTGAGGTTTGCCCTCAACTGTTTGATCATCCATTGGCCATAGATGCCGCACAGGGACCTATTCTGCTCCTTACTGTCATCATCTCTTTTTCCTCGGATGATCTTGTTGATGGTCCTGGTGTGCTCTCTAGCACAGTTACTATGTTGGTTGTCTGTGATTTTCTTTTATTTGCCCTCGGCATCTTGCTGACTGTTCAGATTAATTTTATCCAAGGGCTGTTTAACTTGCTTGCTTAAAATTCTGAACTTATTGTCCAAATTAGTCACATCAAGAGTATTGACTGTGGACACTCCTGCTCTGTAAGCTGTTGCCAAATCATTCAAAATCTTATACAAATCCCGCTGGCCTGGGTCTGGCCTCCCCCCTTGTCAATCTCTGTTTCCATCCTAATAGCCAATGAGTCAAATACAAGTATAATTTCTGAAGTTGGGAAGGGCACCATTCTGGAAGCTGGGTTCAGGATTTATCTAACCCCGCTGGTACCAATTCACGGTGTACATTGTCGTCCAGGGGTTTTGCCTGTGTGTTTTAAAATCACCCTATTTTGTGGTGCTCAGGTAGTCCTCGGACAAACACATGCACTTTCTGGCTGCTTTTAGCCCTTTTTAAATTTTGTATCGGACATAGTTCCCCCTTCGACCTTCCTGGGGCATTGTTGCCCAATTTTACAGCCCTTTCTCTGGACCGGTAGCCAAACATACCATTTCAGTACATCTGTTTGTGGAGAACGCTACCTGTCACCCATGGTGTCTATACTCAGGTGGTAATACTTTGACTCTCGTTTGTCTTTCTATACATAACCCGTTGGTTGTTACAGCCAAACATCACGGATTGTTGGGATGGACCTACAAAGCACCATCCCCACATTTGCCTGCCTCCAATGGGACAAACCACTGAGAGCCGGGATATGTGTACTCTTGCCCAATTATTGCTTCTGACAATCACATCCTGGTATCCAGCCAATGATTAGACCAACAGACTGTATGTCATCAACCTGAAGAGGGGATCAAAGTGGCATCTATTGTTATGCTAATGTAATATCTGACCAAGTTTAGATATCTCCCCACCCTTCTCCATCTGTGGAGATATTTTTCTAACTCTGTTTGGTTCTGGTCTGCATTCAGCTAAACTCCGTCCAAAATTTACTTTTATTGAATTCTCTCAATTCCCCTCTTGTCAGTCAATTATGTTTGTGTCAGGCCCTCACTTCAAACTGGCAGGGTGGAAGTGGGTTGGTGCGATGCAAGCGTCAGAGGTCCAGATGATTAAAACTTAGATGATGGGATGAAAAATGGTCAAAAGACAAAATAGCCTTTAATTTGAGTAAGATGAAGATGAGACGAGAAATGGCCAAAGCATGAAGGTGGCTCAAAGATGATAATGATAATGATGGCTAGCTATCATAACATATGGTGCTGTAACCCTGGACAACTAGTCTTGACTGGAAAATTTGGGTTTTTGACAATATTCCTCTATGACCATAATGGATTAGCTTGGCATCAGGGTTGCGGTGTAATAAGGGTAGGTGGATGTGTGTCTGCATTTCTGTGGGTGGGTGTATGTGCATGTGGGCGGATGTAATGGTGAGTGGGTGTGTGAGAGTGGTTGGGTCTGTGTCTGTATTTGTGGGACTGGGTAGATGTGTGTGCATGTGTGTGGGTGGGTATGTCAGCAGCTGTGTGAATAAGTGTGTGATTGGTATGTATGTTGGTGTGTGGGTATGTGAGTAGGTGGGTTTGTGTGTGGGCAAGAATCAAGCCTCCTGCCTGGGTGGCAGGGCTCTAGATACCAGGGACTTGCTCCTCCAACAAGCCTTGGTTGGAATATTGGAATGACTGTGTTAGTAAAGGGGCTGTATCTGTCTCTGGGCCAGAGCGCCACACTGGACGCTTTCTTGGGCAGACTGTCTCTAACCATCCCTTTCACTTCAGGGCTGCTGCATGCTGAGGTCATGCCTTTGTTGGCTGGAAGTGGTGGGGCTAGCTGTGGTTCAGTTCCTGAGTGGCGAGGCCTCAGAAGTGACAGTGTCCATAGCTAGTCCAGGATCCTGGCCTGGATCCGTAAGGCTTGTCCTTGATCAGGACTTGGATTAGGATCCACTTGCCCCAGTTCCAATAGAAGTCCACGAACGTGCTATACATTTACAAGAGAGAGGCAACACACGTATGGCCACCCTCCTGTCCTGAATCGAGTGGCACTATGCACCGACTGGAGTTGGTTATCCAAGGCCAATCAGTGATCTGTGGCACTAGGATATTGTTAAATTTAAGTAGTATTCTGACTTAGAGGCATTCAGTCATAATCCCACAAATGGTAGCTTCGCACTATTGGCTCCTCAGCCAAGCACATATACCAAATGTTTGAACCTGCAGTTCCTGTCATACTGAGCAGGATTACTATTGCAACAACGTATCATCAGGGTAAAACTAACCTGTCTCATGATGGTTTAACTTTGTAATTCTTTCTCATTCTTGGTATATCTATTCTCCAGCTTGTTCTTCCATTTCCTCCCAGTCTATCTTTTTATCACCATCCCCATCTGATTCTGTTGTCCCAAATGCGCACATCATTCCCATTTGCATGGAAGGTTGCCACTTTTTCAATCTCGTGCTGGAGTGTTCAAAGCACGGGCTCTATTTTCTTTGCCTGCTCTGTAGGTTTCTGCATTTCTCAGTGAGCTCATCCATAGCTTTTTTGGGCTGTACCCTGATCACTGACCGTGTGTTGCGCCTTCTGGTGTACTCCATCACACTGGGTCTGAAACTGTTCCAAGTGTACTGCCCACCTGGTTCTTCTGCTCTGCTGCTTTGACTCTTAATTTCTCCACTTTCTGCTATATTTCTTCCACTCCCTGACTTAGCTTCACCACCTCCCGTTCTCTGTCTCTCAGCTGCTCCACACAGCTGGTTATTACTATCCTGATGAAGCGCTTTTGCCCGAAACATCAATTTTCCTGCTCCTCGGATGCTGCCTGACTTGCTGTGCTTTTCTAGCACCACACTCTCGACCTTTATCACGATAGTTTGTTAAGTTTTAAAGCACTCTTACTTTCAGCTTTCCATGCCACCTTCCTGCATTTCTGTCCCACAGGTCCCAGACCTAATATTTGCTCACTGCAATGGTTGACTCACTTGGGCCACTTCTTATTTAGGTATTTCCTTAGTATCTCTTCCCACTCTGGGCACTGTGCCATTCCTCGTATTAGTTCCTTTTAATTTACTGCTCTCTTTGTTGTGGGTCCCTTAACTTATATTTGCTACTTTTTTTCACTTCTCTGTGACTCTGAGTTCCTGACATTTTCACTATTTCTTACCTAGTGGGTCTCTGACCCTACTTTAGCTTCTCTGTATCCGCGTAGGTCCTCTGACTCTGTATTCAGCTTCCTTGACGCAGATTTCCTTGAGTCCCCAACCCTATAATAGTCTATGGCTGTTTGTCGTCCTCACATTACAAGCATTTGGTTTACGGCCCAATCACTGGTTGGAAGCCTCCATCCTCTTTTACCCACTTGAATCCTGTCACATGGGGTAGCTGCCCTTTTAAATCAGGCTCAGGCTGGAGGTCGGAGAGTTCAAGGTTAGTGGGGTTTGACATTGGAAGTTATACAAATAATTCTAATTGAAGAGCACACAGGAACATGTTGTCTGTGCTTTGGACATATCGACCAGTTTATGTCAAAACATATTATCCAAGTGCTCATCAGTGAAACAGATAAAGGGATACAGAATTCGATTTGTGGTTCAACTCAATTTTAATAATGAAATATTCTTTATTGAAAACACCATGTGTGCATTTCCCAAATTCTCACAATATTTACTCTGTATCTAGCTCTATCTGTCTGAGAAATCATGTTACCTGCAACAATCTACATATTTGAGCTGGGCCATTGGAACCTCCTCCCTCTCTGACATACAGCTGGCTGTCTTTCATAAAGTGGGTCAGGACAGATCTTGTCTCTCTCGCTGGTCAGAACTCCGCTGCTGGACCAGGTTCCTCCTCCTTAGCCTGCACCTTCCAGAATGTTCTGCGGCCGTTGGCCAATGGGATCATGAGCTAGGTTCAAAGTATCCAATGGGGTCACGCCAATACTCCACTGTGGCCATGAAGAGGTGTAAAGTGCATAGCAGAAAGTGAGGACTGCAGATGCTGGAGACCAGAGCTGAAAATGTGTTGCTGGAAAAGCACAGCAGGTCAGGCAGCATCCAAGGAGCAGGAGAATTGACATTTCGGGCATAAGCTGAAGAAGGGCTTATGCCCGAAACGTCGATTCTTCGGTACCTTGGATGCTGCCTGACCTGTAAAGTGCATACTCAAGTAGTCAAAATGCCAGAACGTCTGATCAACACTTCTCCAATACACAACCCTCGGGCTGGTTGGAACTGGTTCCCCCAAACCTTTCTGACCTCTTTGACCTTGATTTCCGCTGTTCTCTGTAGTCAATAGCTGCTGACTACTGTTTAATTCAATTTGGCCAATTTTCTGTCAGGCCTGAGTTCTCCAGCTGTGTGTCAATTTAGAATCTCCAATTTTAGATCGGTAGTCATCTGACTAGTGACCTTCCAGATATAGCAGGAGCTTGTGAATTGTCAAAAGTTGCTTGTGTCACCTGCTGCAACCCAGAAGAGTCTTAGGCTGCAAACAAAGGTCCACACAGAACTGCTGACAGTCTCAGCAAGTCCCATTACTACCCTTACTAACAGGAGATGACAAAGCACTGTGACAGACTCCTTGAAGAAATGATACTGCTCCTCACTGAGGTCCAAGAAGGAAGTAATGCTTGAACAGCCTGTTCTCTTGCATAATGCTTCCCTCATCCACTAATTCATAGAGTCATAGAGGTGTACAGCATGGAAACAGACCCTTCGGTCCAACCCGTCCATGCCGACCAGATATCCCAACCCAATTTAGTCCCACCTGCCAGCACCCGGCCCATATCCTTCCAAACCTCATATACCCATCCAAATGCCTCTTAAATGTTGCAAATGTACCAGCCTCCACCACATCCTCAGGCAGCTCTTTCCGATAGGAAGACCAGAATTGCACGCAATATTCCAACAGTGGCCTAACCAATGTCCTGTACAGCTGCAACATGACCTCCCAACTCCTGTACTCAATACTCTGACCAATAAAGGAAAGCATACCAAATGCCGCCTTCACAATCCTATCTACCTGCGACTCCACTTTCAAGGAGCTATGAACCTGCACTCCAAGGTCTCTTTGTTCAGCAACACTCCCTAGGACCTTCCCATTAAGTGTATAAGTC
>NC_057752.1:12007207-12021923 GCF_004010195.1 Chiloscyllium plagiosum
CTCCTCTGTAATCTGGACATTTTGCAAGATGTCACCATCTATTTCCCTACAGTCTATATCTTCCATATCCTTTTCCACAGTAAATACTGATGCAAAATATTCATTTAGTATCTCCCCCATTTTCTGTGACTCCACACAAAGGCCGCCTTGCTGATCTTTGAGGGGCCCTATTCTCTCCTTCGTTACCCTTTTGTCCTTAATATATTTGTAAAAACCCTTTGGATTCTCCTTAATTCTAAATTCCTTCCCTCTTTTACTCTGCCTCCTTCTACATGCTGGTCCCCATCCCCTCCTCCTGGTTACTGTCCCTTCTCTCTCCCCATGTTTCCTGGAGCAGGGATTCACTGGTTGCATTGTTGGCCTCCATTCCTAAGGAGCTGGGATGCACTGCTGGTGTCAGTATTCTAGAGCTGGGGTGTGCTTGTGTCATTGCTGCTCCCATTTTCTTGGAGATGCGATACGCCGGTTTTCGATTACATTAGATTAGATTACAGTGTGGAAACAGGCCCTTCGGCCCAACAAGTCCACACCGACCCGCCGAAGTGCAACCCACCCATACCCCTACATTTACCCCTTATCTAACACTACGGGACAATTTAGCATGGCCAATTCACCTGACCCTGCACATCTTTGGACTGTGGGAGGAAACCGGAGCACCCGGAGGAAACCCACGCAGACACGGGGAGAACGTGCAAACTCCACACAGCCAGTCGCCTGAGGCGGGAATTGAACCCGGGTCTCTGGCGCTGTGAGGCAGCAGTGCTAACCACCGTGCCGCCCATTTCTGGAGCTGAGATGGGCAAGTTGCACTGCTGCTCTGCAAGAGACCATTTATTTCCTTTTTGCATTGTAAACCAGAATGGAAGTCAGACCACAGTGCACCTGAAATACGAGAGAGGTTTGCAACTTGGAAAACCAAATGGTGCATATTTTTAGCTGTGGAAGACAAAGTTGCTCTTGGAGCAATGAAACTGATATATTGTGTCAAATCAGGAGTTTTTGAGTTAAGGGAAGGCTGCCTGATGACAGCCCCGTGTTTGGTTGAGCTGCAGTTTTGTTTTTACCAGATCGATGCACCGAGATCTCCAGCGCCTGCGAATAGAATGTATCTCTCCCCATTTCTCCCAATGTGAGCGAAAAGGCAGGAAAAACCATGGAAGATCAAAAACAGTTCTAACAACCCAAGACCTAGGTCCATCTGATCAGGGTGTCATCACTGCTGAAATCAAAAGGAACTGAGACAATTTAACCTATCTTTGAAATCTGGACTTTTGATCTTTAGCATTTTGTTCCCGGTTTATATTTTACCAACCATATTTATGTAAAGCAGTGTCTCTCGTCTGTTTTATTTGTGAAAGGTAAAGTCATCATACTCCTACCAGACCATAGGGCTGCTCGCTCACTGCAGAGACACATGACCGGTATTGGTTTAACCTGAGGGTCACTTTGCCTCAGGTGAGGGGAGAGGCTGAGATGATGGTAACCTCAGCTGGTGTGGGAAATGAACCTGTGCTGTTGGCACCTCTCTGCATCGCAAACCCAGTGAAGTGAGAGTGTGCTTGTTTTTGTAGTTTGAAGAGGCACAGTTGAAATTGTAAGCTAGTAGATTAGTAATACAAAACTGCACAGCCATTCTGAAGTTCTGCACATACTGACTGGTGTGCCAAAGCATTGACTTGCAGTTTTGGAAGTCACTGTCATGCACTAAAAAGAAAATTAGAGGAAGTATTAGCAGTCAGTCAAGTAAATTGATCATCTTGGTGGTTTAATTGGGATTTTATACATTTTGTGATGACTAGTGGTACAGTGGGGTTCAATTACCAGCATACTTTTCATTTATAAAATCACAACACCTTCCAGCATCCTACAGCTATGAGGTGCTGGTTGGATTGCTGCTGACAGTCTCCCAGAGCTGGGGTGTGCTAGTTGCATTGCCGTTCTCCCTCCCTCACTCCAGATAACTCAGCACAGACCAAAGAGTGCACCTCGGACCTCACTTTGGGTTCAGATGTAATTTCAAGGTCTCACCCAAGAGATTTGAGCACCTAATTTGGTCTGGTACTTATAGCAGCATTGAGGAAGTGCGGCAGTGGCAGAGATGCTACCTCACAGATACTACACCTTCCCTCTCAGACAGTGTAAAAACCATTCTGTGCCATGCTGTGAAGAGGTACAGTAAGTTATCCCTGGTGAGTTGGTTATGATTTTTCCCTCAACCATTTTAAATCCTATTTTAAAAATCTTGAGAAACTCAGCAGGTCTGGCTGCATCTGTGGAAAGAAAACAGTGTTAGCGCCGAGTCCAGTGAGCCTTCTTCAGGGCTGATAGTAGCAAGGAAAAGATGGCATGTATGCTGATGACAGGTGATGAGGGGGAAAAAGGAGTAAGCAGACAGGTGTAGATGCGAGCCCAGAGGGAGACAAAGAATGTTAGACAGACAACGGCATAGACAATAGTAAGGAAAGGAGAAAAGCTGATAATCAGAAGTGCAGGAAATGGGTCGGACACTCCTAAGGACCGTTTCAACAACAGTGGCAGGGAATCTTCAGTTGAAGTAAAAGGTGGACATTTCTGAGGTTTCCTGTGGAAGAATAAATTGTTTAGGAAGCCAGTATGAAGCTTAATGATTAAAATTTAGTAAAATGAAGGATAAAGTGGCTTAAGGATTAACATTTATTATTATTAACAACATAGGTGTTTTAGTTAAAAGCAGTAACCAGTACAAAAACAAACAACTTTTTGGTCATAATCCATGAATCTTAGCAAGTACTGGCCTTTTGGCCAGAATTCCTGGGAAAGAACAGACAGCCTCCGTGACCTGAACTAGCTGTGAACAGTACGAGCTATAAAACTGCAGTTTTCATTCATTCCCTACCAGTTTGGCTCATTATCGTAACTCGGTTTGCTACTAAAATGAAGAAGTCACGTAAAGACTATCCATGATTACGTTATAAAAATACTATTTTGAATAACTTGGAGATGCTACGTATATATGTACAGAATCTCTACCCTTGCATGCAAGAATAAAAACAAAAGACTGGCTTTAGACAAAGATATCATTTGTTGGAGTCTTGTTTCAGGTCAGTAAAACTTCGACACCCCCTGGCATCATCATAAAAGATTGACAAGCAGAGAATGGACTGGAGTTCTTACAGGAAGCAGGGTGTGAGGACGTATAGTCCAGGTAACTGTGGGAATCAGCGAGTTTGTAATAGATATCAATGGCTAGCATATTTCCCAGAAATGGAAACAGATGTCGAGGAAGGGAGGAGTCAGAGATGGACCGGGTTAAGATGAAAGCTGGGTGGAAACTGGAAGCAAAATTGATAATTTTTTCCAGTTCAAAGATATAAAAGAGACCTACAGGGCAACTTTTTCCACACAGAGGGTGGTACATGTATGGAATGAGCTGCCAGGGGAAGTGGTGGAGGCTGGTACAATTACAACATTTAAGAGGCATTTGGATAGGTATATTAATAGGAGGGGTTTGGAGGGATATGGGCCAGGTGCTGGCTGGTGGAACAGATTGTGTTGGGATATCTGGTCGGTGTGGACGGGTTGGACCAAAGGGTCTGTTTCCATGCTGTACATCTCTATGACTCTGAGATGAGGGGGGAATCCTCACTGCTGAGGTCATCAACATACTGGAGAAAAGAGCTGTGGGTGGGGTCAGAGTAGGACTGGAACAGGAATGTTCCACATATCCCACAAAGAGACAGGCATAACTGGGGCACATGCGAGTAGCCACGGCCAACCCTTTAACCTGAAGAAAGTGAGAGGAATTAAAGAAGTTGTTCAAACTGGGGACAAACGTGACGAGGCGGAGGAGGGTGGGGACAGTTCAAGCCTTCTTTCCAGGAAGAAACAGACAGCTCTAAGACCATTTTGATGGGGGATGGATATGTCGAGGGTTTGTAAATCCATGGTAAAGAGGAGATGGCTAGAGCCTGCAAATTGGAAATTTTGAAACTGAGTGTCAGAAGGGACTAGACAAAGGTAGGAAGAAATAAAGTTCCTTGGGGTAGGAACAGGCAGAAACAATAGACTGCCCAGGCAGACCTATCTCAAAGTCTACAAACAGAAAGGAGAGTGGGTTGTAAGGGGTTGGTGAACTATGAGCTTGGGGGCTGGTTGGTGGAGGATTGAGATTCCCCAGGTCAGTGTACGGTTGTTTGATGATGGCCCTGTAACATGCCTTGGGGTATCTTACTACAGTAAAGCTGACAGTCAATGCTTTTAAAATCACATTTTATTAAATTCTTAGAATACAGATAGAATAGAATACTTAATTATAACTTCATGCAACACTGTTGATCATTTACTTCTTCAGTCTTGACTTTTTTTTTTTTTAAAATGCAGACCTCTACACCTCAATTGAGCACATCCCCTTAGTTACATCTTGGCATTTTAAGAGCTGGTGATGCAATTATCCAATGTGGAAAGAGTTGCACAAAGCCAGAACCAGAACCAGCCCATAGAGATTTAAGTCCTCTCATTGTTAACAAGGACCAAAGTCTGTTTTTCTTTGTAAAATTCTCTTCCACACTAAAGAGAGGTTACATGTGTATCCTCAGGAAATTACATGGATCTCAATAATAGCAGCATTTGTATATTGCTCATAGCTGGATAAAACATGGACACAGTTTTTTAGACAGTACATCAAGAGGTCAAAAGGATAACTCTTGTTCAAAAAGATGAATTATTGTAGCCAATTCCTGAAAAATTACACAGCGAACAGAATGAAGTCCAGATAGAAAGCACCTTCACTGGAAGGCAGGAGGGAATTCAGATGCCTTGCAGAATGGCCATGCCTGAATGTGTCAAGAGCTCTCCATCCCATAGCGCAAAGGCTGGAACTAGTGGCATCTTGAAATCAGCTGTTATTGTGCTAACAACCGCCGCTTTCTCAACATCTATTAAACTAAGCTCCTTGTCGTCACAGTCCAGAAGAAAGCCCACTCGATCAGGCTTTCCAAAGAAGTCAACCGGTACCATCTCACTGGAAGACATGGAGTACCACTTCCTCTGGAGATAGGCATAAACCCAGGAGCAATCATTGGCACCAATACATTCTTCTCGTGACATGTTTGCCTCTGCCACCCCAATTCGGAACTCTTGAGATCGTTTCACTGTTACTTCCCAGTAATGTCTCCCAGTTGAAAGAGTCACATCAGCCAAGACCACAGCCCACTCTCTGAAGCGCTCAGGGTTTTTTGGCACTTTACTTGGGTCAATGCCAATCATACGGTAGATAACTCCAGTCTCTTTTTTGAAAAGGTCTAAGCAACTGTGAGCGGTCTTCTCATCCAATTTGAAATTTAAGTCTATAAATGAAAAAAGAAATGCTACACACTGCTCCCCAAAGTACATTGCTTGAGACACATTCCCAGTTAGCCAGTGGTAAGCAATTCCTTTTAAGCACACAGATTTGTTACCAAATGTCTTCTCAGCTTCAATTATGAACATTTGAGGCTCAGTGTGGGATGGGTGAGATAGAGACTGCAGGTTGAGGGATAGTCAGATGGTTACGCTGGGAGTGGGAATCAGAAGAAGTGGCCTAAGGTGAGGAATGAAATGATAGGTGTATAGGGGTGAGCAAGAAGACTGTTAGGGTGTTGAGAAGATGGGTCACAGAGTGAGGAGTTGTGAACAGGCTCAGGGAAGGAGAAAAAGGTCAGAATCAAAGGATTTTAGCTTGGTGGATGTGAAACAGAGATACAAAGCTTCAGGTGAGGAGGGACGAAAAGGAGAATGGGCTCGACATGTGTCCAGCATTTCTCTCAGAGCTGCAGCAGTGTGGCGATTGAAATTCAATCTAGGGGGTAGGGTAGCAAAGAGGAAAACGAGGGGATCTTGTTGTGGATAGATAGTGAGAGATTGTTTCCATTAAAATCCTGTCAGGTGGATGGAGAAGTTTCCATGGCCATTACTTAGAGAGCAAGGAACAATGTCCTGTTCATTATTGCTCAATTGGCATCAATAAAACAAACTTCAATTAATGTCAACTGTTAATTTATCTACAAATGCTGTTCGACAAGTGTTTTCTATTCCTATTTTCCCCCCCAAAAAAATGAGCTTGCTGTTGTTATGGGATCTTGTTGTATACCCATTTCTAACATTACAATGGTGACATTTCAAAGAGTGCAAGATGTACATAAAGAACAGGAACTCAGCTGATCAGGGAGACAATTTTAGTGAGAATACTGAGGTCTGGCACTACTGCAGCAGCCACTTCTTAGCTGGAACCAGGTGGAAGGCCAGAGCCAATCTGCAGCCCTGCACAAAGGGCAGAATCTTCCAAGGGTGAATTAAAACTGACTCCCCACTCCACTAGTGACGCCCAGTCACATGCCCATGCAATCTTGCCAGAGCCATTTGCCTCCAGAAGTGCATTAACACATCCTACTGGACCAAGGAATTAGTCCACAGTTGTTCAGCTGGCAGTCCCAGTGGGAGAGGCAGGTGCCATTGCAGCAGACAGGAAGAAGCGAGGGTATCTTTAGATAGCGATACAGATGTTGAAAAAAAAGTTTAAAATGATTTATGGTGGGGGATTTGCTGCATTGACAGGCCAGTTTGCTGTTGCAGCTGTAGTTCTGCAACAGAAGTGGTAACAGATTGGGGCGTAAATAAAATCAGAAGCAAAAATGGAGTGTGCTGAAAAAGCTCAGCAGGTCTAGCAGCACCTGTGCAGAGAAATCAAAGTTAAATGTTTTGGGTCTGGTGACCCTTTCTCAGAACTGGGAACTGAAGTTATGAGGAAGGGTCACCAGATCAGACCTGAAACATTAACTCTAATTCTTCTTCACAGATGCTGTCAGATCTGCTGAGCTTTTCCAGCAATTTCAATTTTTGCAGGAGTGTAAGTAAAAGAGGCATTGCTGAGAGGCTGTCTCCAAGAACTTGTTAGTCTTTGCCTGCAAGGAGAAAGTGAGGACTGCAGATGCTGGAGATCAGAGTTGAAAAGGTGTTGCTGGAAAAGCGCAGCAGGTCCAGCAGCATCCAAGGAGCAGGAGAATCGACGTTTCAGGCATGAGCCCTTCTTCAGGAATGAGGAAAGTGTCCAGCAGGCTAAGATAAAAAGGTAGGGAGGAGGGACTTGGGTGAAGGGACGTTAGAAATCTATCACATTTCCAACACCCAAGTCTCTCCTCCCTACCTTTTTATCTTAGCCTGCTGGACACTTTCCTCATTCCTGAAGAAGGGCTCATGCCCAAAATGTCAATTCTCCTGCTCCTTGGATGCTGCCTGACCTGCGCTTTTCCAGCAACACATTCAGACTTTGCCTGCAGCCTAGATTCATTTGCAGCTAGTAACATTCTGGTAGTATCTCCAAAGAAACTGGCACCAATTGGCTACGCATTACTGTTAGACTATTTCAATCATCTCTGGTCTGTGGTCTCTTTTTCAAAATTCTACCTATTCATAACCTGATGATTGCCACTAACCACACCCTCACTAATCTTACTCTCCCAGTGATTCCACGATGCTTAACAACCGCCGCTGTTCCCCTCAGTCTCAACATTAACGACAAACCCCACCAAAGCTAGTTCCATTCCTTCAACCCTGCCCCACAGCCCCACTTCCCCCATTATCACATGCCCGAGACCCTCATTATACACCTCTCTCCCCCAGCAACACCCTGATGTGGTCAACCTTCTCATGTTCGGGGCTTCTCGCACGTGAAAGGCCAATAAACATCTTACAGCGTTTGGGAAAATCCAGGACACACAGTTGCCTCCTCGCCGCCCCAAGCAACAACCGATAACCAGTTCCTCGCAAAGTCCTCCAGCCCGCCGCCATCTTTAACCCAGATACGGTCCGTCTCAACGTCATGACGTTGCCTCGCGGGCAATGCGTGATTTCATCAGCGGCTCCGTCGAAGTCTGTGCTGGGTCCCTCTGGTGGTTAATTGTATGTTGGAGAACCGACGGTTTCCTCTTTCAGAAGCAAATAGAAATTACTGGAGAAACTCAGCAGGTCAGGCAACATCTGTCGCGTGAGAGAGATACTGTTAACATTCCGTGTCTGATATAATTCCTATAGAGTCACAGATGTACAACATGGAAACAGACCCTTCAGTCCAACCCGTCCATGCTGACCCAGATATCCCAACCTTATCTAGTCCCACCAGCCAGCACCCGGCCCATATCCCTCCAAACCCTTCCTATTCATATACCCATCCAAATGCCTTTTTAATGTTGCAAGTGTACCAGCCTCCACCACTTCCTCTGGCAGCTCATTCCATACACGTACCACCCTCTGTGTGAAAAAGTTGCCCCTTTCCTCTCTCACCCTAAACTTATGCCCTCTAGTTCTGGACTCCCCCACCCCAGGGAAAAGACTTTGTCTGTTTACCCTATCCATGCCCCTCATAATTTTGTAAACCTCTATAAGCCTCCAACACTCCAGGGAAAACAGCCCCAGCCTGTTCAGCCTCTCCCTGTAGCTCAAATCCTCCAACCCTGGCAACATCCTTGTCAATCTTTTCTGAACCCTTTCAAGTTTAACAACATCCTTCCAAGAGGAAGGAGACTAGAATTGCACACAATACTCCAACAGTGGCCTAACTAATATCCTGTAAGCCATAACATGACTTCCCAACTCCTCTACTTAATAGTCTGACCAATAAAGGAAAGCATACCAAACGCCTCCTTCACTATCCTATCTACCTGTGACTCCACTTTCAAGGGGCTATGAACCTTCACTCCAAGGTCTCTTTGTTCAGCAACACTCCCCAGGACCTTAGATTCACACTAAGCAACACCTCCATTCCGGTTAGATTCACACATGTATTGGGACATAATTTTTAACCGTTTCACCACACCACTACACTTCCAATTTTGATGTCATCTGAAAACTTACTATACCTCCTATACTCCCATCCTCTTCAGATGGATCTGATATGCTAAGGGTTGAGCAAACATGGTGTATGAGTTGAGGGCACAACTTAAAACATGGGGGTACAATGTCATTGCTGTCACAGAGACATGGCTGAGAGAGGGCACTGAGCTCAATATTCCAGGATACAGGGCTTTCAGGTGAGACAGGGAAGGGGGTAAAAGAGGAGGTGTTGCAAATTTGACCAGGGAATCTATTACAACAGTAAGGGAGGGATAACATCTTGGAAAGTTCCTCAAGTGAAACCATATAGGAGAGATTAAAAACCAAAGGAGAACAATCACATTGCTGGAAGTGTTTTATAGTACCCCTAACAGTCCAAAAAATATAGAAGAACAGATATATAGGCAAATTCCAGGGAAATGTAAAAGTATTAGGGTAGTCATAGTACCCACCTTTCCCAACATTAACTATGAATGCTGTGAAAGATTTAGAGGGAGCAGAATTTTTAAAATGCATTCAGGATAGCTTTTTAAGCCAGTATTTAGAACATCCCACAAGAGAGGGGGCTGTCCTGGACTTAATTTTTGGCAACAAAGCTGGGAAAGTGGTTGAAGTATCATTGGGAGAGTAGACAATGATTGTAACTCAGTTAGGTTCAACATTGTTGTTGGAAAAGGTCAATGATGGACCTGAAGTCAAAGTTCTCAACTAGGAGAAGGCTGATTTTAATAAGATCAGATATAACTTGGCTAGAGTGGACTGGGAGCAGATACTTTGAGGTAAATCTATGTCCAAACAATAGGAAGCAGTCAAGAGGGAAATATGGAGAGTACGGGGCTAATACATACTAATAAAGAAGGTTTGGACCATCATCCTGAATATCAAGGGATGTGCAGGATTGGATAAAGAGAAGGCTGAATAGGAAATAGGTACAGGAGTAGGCCATTTGGCCCTTCGAGCCTGCATCACCATTCAATACGATCATGGCTGATCATGCAATCTCAGTGTCCCACTCCTGCCTTTTCTCATACCCCTTAATCCCTTTAGCCATGTCCAGCTCCCTCTTGAATATATCTAATGAACTGGCCCCAACAACTTCCTGTGGGAGAGAATTCCACAGGTTTGCAACTTTCTGAGTGAAGAGATTCTTCCACATCTCAGTCCTGAATGGCTTACCCCTTTTTCTTACACTGTGACCCCTTGTTCTTGATTTCCCCAACATCGGGAACATTCATCCTGCATCTAGCCTGTCCTGTCCCATCAGGATTTTATGTTTCTATGAGATTCCCTCCTCATTCTTCTAAATTCCAGCGAATACAAGCCCACTCGACCCAGTCCTTCCTCATATGTCAGTCCTGCCATCCTGGGAATCAGTCTGGTGAACTTTCGCTGGACTCCCTCAATAGCAAGAATGTCCTTTCTCCGATTAGGAGACCAAAACTGCACACAGTACTCACAGTGTGGTCTCACCCAGGCAAGGTATAAATGCAACAAGACATCCTTACTCCTGTATCCTAATCCTCTTGTCATGAAGGAGAGCATGCCGTTAGCGTTCCTCACTGCCTGCTGCACCTGCACACCAACCTTCAGCGACTGTTCCACCATGACATCCAGGTCTTGTTGCACCTCACCTTTTCCTAAACTGTCACCGTTCAGATAATAATCTGCCTTCCTGTTTTTGTGACCAAAATGGATAACCTCACATTTATCCACATTATATTGCATTTGTCACGTATTTGCCCACTCAGCCAGTCTGTCCAAGTCACCCTGCAGCCTCTTAGCATTCTCTTCACAGCACACACTGCTACCCAGCTTAGCATCATCTGCAAATCTGGAGCTATGGCATTCAGTTCCTTCGCCCAAATCATTAATGTGTATTGTGAACAGCTAAGAACAGAACCCTGCGGCACCCCACTCATCACTCCCTACCACTCTGAAAAGGACTGGTTTATTCCAACTTTCTGCTTCCTGTCTGCCAACCACTTCTCTATCCATGTCAATACACCTCCAACACCATGAGCTTTTATTTTCCTTACTAATCTCTTGTGTGGAACCTTGTCAAAAGCCTTTTGAAAGTCCAGATACACAACATCTACTGATTCACCCTTGTACACTCTACTGGTCACATCCTCAAAAATTCCAGAAGATTAGTCAAGTATGATTTCCCTTTAGTGAATCCATGCTGACTTGGACTGATCCTGTCACCGCTTTCCAAATGCTCAATTTTTACATCCTTAATGATTGACTTCAGCATTTTCCCCACCAGCAATGTCAGGCTGATTGGTCTATAATTCCCCATTTTCTCTCTCCCTCCTTTTTTAAAAGATTGGAGTTACACTAGTTACCCTCCAGTCCATTGGAACTCTTCCAAAGTCTATAGAATGTTGGAAAATGATCACTTCTGTATCTGCTATTTCTAGGGCTACTTCCTTAAATACTCTGGGATGGATAGCATCAGGCCCTGGGGACTTATTTGGCTTTACTCCCATCAATTCCCCCAATACCATTTCCTGACTAATAAAGATTTCCTCAGTTTCCCCCTTCATGCTTGACCCTCTGTCCCCCTCGCATTTCCTGAGGGTTATTGTGTCCTCCTTAGTGAAGGCAGATCCAAAGTATTTGTTCAACTGGCCTGCCATCTCTGATGTCCATTATGAATTCACCTGATTCTAACTGCAAGGGACCTACATTTGTCTTCACCAGTCTTTTTCTCTTCACATATCTATAAAAGCTTTTGCAGTCAGTTTTTTCAAGGTTTGCACAAGCTTACTTTCATGTTCTATTTTCCCTTTCTGAATTATCCTCCTCTGCTGAATTTTAAATTTCTCCCAGTCCTCAAGTTTGCTGCTTTTTCTGACCAATTTATATGCCTCCTTTTTGGCTTTAATACTGTTCCTGATTTGCTTTGTTAGCCATGGTTGTGCCACCTTCTCTGTCTTACTCTTATCCCAGATAGGGATATACAATTGTTAAGTTCATCCATATGTTTTTTTAAATGTTTGCCATTGCCTTTCCACTATCAACTCCTTAAGTATCCTTCACCAGTCTACTCTAGCCAATGCATGCCTCATAACATCAAAGTTACCTTCCTCTAAGTTCAGGACCATAGTTTCAGATTTAATTGTGTCACTCTCCGTCTTAACAAAGAATTCTACCATATTGTGGTCACTCTTCCCCAAAGGATCTCGCACCACAATGTTGCTAATTAATCCTCTCGTTGCATAATAACAGTCTAGGAAGGCTTGCTCTCTAGTTGGTTCCTCAACATATTGGTTGAGAAAATCATCCCTCATACATTCCAGGAAATCCTCCTCCATCACATTACTACCAATTTGGTTAATCTAATCAATATGTAGATTGAAGTCACCCATAATGACCGCTGTACCCTTACTGCATGCATCTCTAATTTCCTGTTTAATACAGTCCCCAACATCACAACGACTGTTTGGTGGTATGTAGGCAACTCCTGCTAATGTCTTTTTCCCTTTGGTGTTCCACAGCTCCACCCATACTGATTCCACATTGTCCAGGCTAATTTCCTCCTTAACCAGCAACACTACCCCACCTACCTTCCCTTTCTGTCTGGCTTTCCTGAAAATTGAATAACCCTGGATGCTGAGTTCCCATCCTTGGTCACCCTGGAACCAGGTCTCTGTCATCCCAATTACATCATACCCGTTAATAGCTGTTTGCACAGTCAATTCATCCACATTATTACAAATTAGCACTGCTGTGTCACAACGCCAGGGATCCATGTTCAATTCCAGCCTCAGGTGACTGTCTGTGTGGAGTTTGCACATTCTTCCTGTGTCTGCATGTGTTTCCTCTGGGTGCTCCAGTTTCCTCCAACAGTCCAAAGACGTGCTGGTTCGGTAGATTGGGTGTGCAAAATTGCCCATAGTGCCCAGGGATGTGTAGGTTAGGTGGATTAGCCATGGGAAATGCAGGGTTCTTGGGATAGGCTAGGTGAGATATTCTTCGGAGAATCAGTTGTTGGGCCGAATGACCTGTTTCCACGCTGTTGGGATTGTATGATTCTGTGGAATGCTTCTTGCATTGAGATACACAGCATTCAGGCTCATTTTTGTTTTGACATTTAATGCCCTTTTAGAATCGTTGTGAAATGTGCCTTTTGTGGTTTTTCTCTTTGGTTTCTCTGTCTTCCACTTTCACTTTTCCCCTTCCTGTCCTTTTGTTTCTGTCCCTACTTTACTTCCCTCCAACATCCTGCATTGGTTCCCATCCCCCTGCCATATTAGTTTAAACCCTCCCCAACATCACTAGCAAACACTCTCCTAGGACATAGCACCTGGACAAAACTGGAACCAGACCATCCAGTTTGTACTGGTCCCACCTCCCCCAGAATCTGTTCCAATGTCCCAGGAATTTGAATCCCTCTCTCTTACACCATCGTTCAATAGGCTGTTTTCCCTGGGGCATTGGAGGCTGAGGGGTGAGGAAATCATACCTTACAAATTTGCTATAGTTCTTTGATGAAGTGACCAGGAAGATTGATGAGGGCAGGGCAGTAGACATATTCTATATGGATTTCAGTAAGGCCTTTGATAAAGTTCCACATGGTCGGCTGTTCTGAAAGGTGAGATTGCATGGAATCCAGGGGGAGCTGTCAAATTAAATACACAATTGGCTTGAGGGAAGGAAGCAGAGTGTATAAGTGGAAGGATGCTTGTCAGATTGGAGGCCTATGACTAGTAGTGTACGTCAGGGGTTGGTGCTGGGCCCATTGCTGTTTGTTATCTATATCAACGATTTGGATGAGAACATGCAAGGCATGATTAGTAAGTTTGCAGATGACACCAAAATAGGCAGTATCGTGGACAGTGAGGAAGGTTAGTCAGCATGGTGAAGGGCAGGTCGTGCCTCACAAACCTTATTGAATTCTTTGAGAAGGTGACTAAGGAAGTAGACGAGGGTAAAGCGGTAGATGCGGTGTATATGGATTTTAGTAAGGCGTTTGATAAGGTTCCCCATGGTAGGCTACTGCAAAAAATACGGAGGTATGGCATTGAGGGTGAGTTGGAGGTTTGGATGCCTGAGTGAGTGTGCCTGAGTGCATGTGTCTGAGTGCCTGTGCCTGAGTGCGTGTGTCTGAGTGCGTGTGTCTGAGTGAGTGTGTCTGAGTGAGTGTGCCTGAGTGAGTGTGCCTGAGTGCGTGTGTGTATTTGTGTACAAGTGCCTGAGTGCGTGTGCCTGAGTGCGTGTGCCTGAGTGAGTGTGTCTGAGTGCGTGTGTCTGAGTGAGTGTGTCTGAGTGAGTGTGCCTGAGTGAGTGTGCCTGAGTGCGTGTGTGTATTTGTGTGCAAGTGCCTGAGTGCGTGTGCCTGAGTGCGTGTGCCTGAGTGAGTGTGTCTGAGTGTGTGTGCCTGAGTGCGTGTGTGTATTTGTGTGCAAGTGCCTGAGTGCGTGTGTCTGAGTGCCTGTGTCTGAGTGCGTGTGTCTGAGTGAGTGTGCCTGAGTGCGTGTGTCTGAGTGAGTGTGTGTATTTGTGTGCAAGTGCCTGAGTGCGTGTGCCTGAGTGAGTGTGCCTGAGTGAGTGTGCCTGAGTGCGTGTGTCTGAGTGAGTGTGCCTGAGTGCGTGTGCCTGAGTGCGTTGCCTGAGTGCGTGTGCCTGAGTGCGTGTGCCTGAGTGAGTGTGCCTGAGTGAGTGTATCTGAGTGAGTGTGCCTGAATGAGTGTGCCTGAGTGCGTGTGCCTGAGTGAGTGTGCCTGAGTGCGAGTGCCTGAGTGCGTGTGTCTGAGTGAGTGTGCCTGAGTGAGTGTATCTGAGTGAGTGTGCCTGAGTGAGTGTGCCTGAGTGCGTGTGCCTGAGTGAGTGTGCCTGAGTGCGTGTGTCTGAGTGAGTGTGCCTGAGT
>NC_057752.1:12022233-12035000 GCF_004010195.1 Chiloscyllium plagiosum
AGTGTATCTGGTGAGTGTGCCTGAGTGAGTGTGCCTGAGTGCGTGTGCCTGAGTGAGTGTGCCTGAGTGCGTGTGTCTGAGTGAGTGTGCCTGAGTGAGTGTGCCTGAGTGCGTGTGTCTGAGTGTGTGTGCCTGAATGCGTGTGTGTAATTGTGTGCAAGTGCCTGAGTGCGTGTGTCTGAGTGCATGTATGTGTGTGTGCGTGCGAGTGTCTGAGTCCACGTGTGTGTGTGTGAGAGAGTGTGTGCCTGATTGAGTGTATGCACATGTATAGGTCAATGTGTGACATAGGGCCTATTACCAGCCTTCCTTCATTGTGACTAGGTCAAAATTTACCCTCTCTAGGGCAGTTAGCAATGGGCAAGAAATGCTGGCCTCACCAGTGACATGCACATCTCAGGAAAGAAGGAGTGAAACCCTAATGGCCATGGAGATTTGCTCCGTGAGGTGCTGAGTCTCTCTCTCTCTCCCTGTCTGTACAATCTATAACCTGTAGCTGCCTCAGATTATCACCTTGGCTTCACATTAAAGCCCAGGCTCTCTCCCAGTCTCCCACTCCCTGCAGACTGTTAAAGTCTCTGTGCTAACAGACAGGACCCGCAGGCAGAATTCGAGCTAACACCGGCCTGTTTGAAGCATTTGATGCTGAACCCAAGAAGGGTATGACACGAAATGTAGGCCCTGACCCCACCCACCCTCAGCCGAGACTCAGGGCACTCTGCTGGTGTTTGAGCTTGGTCATCAACGCATACACTGTTGGGTCTTTGGTGTTCAGGAAGAGTCACACAGCCATGAATTCCTCCCCCCACCCCTCGTTCAAAGTGACATTTTGCTTCCCATGTGGCAAGATCCCAATACTCAGCTTCTCTTGAAACGACAATGTCTCCATCCCATGATCCTTCAGCGAAAGAGGTCAAGGTGTCTGAAGAGTGAAGCAGATTACTACTTTCCATTCATTCCGTGGAGGCATTTGTTGCCTCTCCCTCCTTGCCATTTCAATGGGAGTGTCGTGCTTGTCCAACTTCTGAGGGCAGTTAATGTTGAACCACTTTGGCTGTGGGGGTGGAGTCACGTGGAGGTCAGACTAGCTCAGGCTAAAAGCTGTAGGAGGTGGAGTAGGCCATTGCGTCTGCTCCGCCAGTCAATGAGATCATGGCTGGTTTGACCATCCTCAGCTCCGCTCTCCTGCCTTTTGCTTATAACCATAAGTAGAGGCACTCATTCTCTTCCGTCACTCGGCTGATGTGGAATCCCTCCTGATTTTCCCACATGCCATTGGCATCTAGGGGAAGAATGGGAGTAATAGGGGCAGGAGAAGGCCATTCAGCCCCTCGAACCTGCCCCCACCATTCAACAAGACCGTGGTGAATCTGCCCCTAGGCCTCAACGCCTCTTCACTGCCAGCTCCTGATAGCCCTCAACTCCCCAGCTTTTCACACATCCATCTCCCTCCCTCCTCTTTAAATACTTTCTGTGATCGAGCCTCCACAACTCTCTGGGGTGGGGGCAGTGTTAGAGAATTCCAGACATTCCCTGGAAGAAGAAATTCCTTCACCTCTCAGTTTTAACCCCTATTCTGTAACTGCTCCCCCAGTTCGAGATTCCCCCATGAGGGGAAACATCTCAATATCTTCCCTGTTACCCCCCCTCAGAATTGTGTCTGTTTTATTAAGATCACCCTCATTCCTCTAAACTCTAATGAATAAAGGCCTAACCTCTTTAGCTGTTGTTGATCAGTCAATGCCTCCAGCCCAGGAATCGGCTGAGTGAACCTGTTTGGAACTGCCTCAATACCAGTCCATCCTTTCTGAAATACAGGGACAGAAGTCTAGGTGTGGCCTCACCAACACCCTTACTGTCCTAACAAGACCTCCCTGTTTTTTTAAAAACTCGAGCCACTCTCACGCAGAATTCCATTCCCCTTCTTATTGCTGGCCCCATGGTAATGTTTTGTGTTTCATGCTCAGGAACACCCGGATCCCTCTGCACTGTCCTTTATTCTGGACTCTCTCTCTCTCCATTTAAATCACAGTCTGCCTTTTAATTCTTTTTAAAGTGTGTGAGCTCATACATGAAACTCCATCTGCCATGTTTGTGTCCACTCAGGTACAGTTCAGGTCCCTGAAAGTGGAGTCCCAGGTAGACAGGGCAGTGAAGAAGGCTTTTAGCACACTGGCCTTCATCAGTCAGGGCACTGAGTATAGAAATTGGGAAGTTATGTTGCAGTTGTACGGGAAGTTGGTGAAGCCTCACTTGGAGTATTGTGTTCAGTTTTGGTCACCTTGCTATAGGAAGGATGTTCTTAAACTGGAAAGAGTGCAGAAGAAAGTTACAAGGATGTTGCCAGGACTTAATGATCTGAGTTATAGGGAGAGGTTGGACAAGCTAGGGCCTTTTGCTTTAGAGTGTAGGAGACTGAGGGGGGACCTTATGGAAGTGTATAAGATCATGAGAGCATGGATAGGGTGAATGCACTCAGTCTTTTCCCCAGCATTGGGAATCGAGGACTAGAGGACATCAGTTTAAGGTTAGAGGGGATAGAATAAAAGGGAACCTGAGGGGCAATGTTTTTACACGGTGGGTAGTACGCATATGAAATGAGTGGAAGTGTTTGAGGCAGGCACATTAATGCCATTTAAAAGGCATTTGGACAAATACATGGATAGGAAAGGTTTAGAAGAATATGGGCCAAGTGCAGGGAAATGGGGTTGGCATGGATGGATATTTTGGTTGACATGGACCAGTTTGGGCCTGTTTCCGTCCTGCAGGACTCTGAGGTTTATAGAGGTTTATAAAATCATGAGGGGCATGGATAGGGTGAATAGCCCATGTCTTTTCCCAGGGTGGGGAGCCCAAAACTAGAGGGCATAGGTTTAAGGTGAGAGGAGAAAGATTTAAAAGGGACCAAAGGGACAACTTTTTCACACAGAGGGTGGTGTATGTGTGGAATGAGCTGCCAGAGGAAGTGGTGGAGGCTGGTACAGTTTCAACATTTAAAAGGCATCTGGATGGGTATATGAATAGGAAGGGTTTGGAGGGATATGGGCCAAATGCTGGCAGGTGGGACTAGATTAATTTAGGATATCTGGTTGGCATGGACAAGTTGGACCGAAGGGTCTGTTTCCATGCTGTACATCTCTATGACTCTATGACTAAGAGAGGCCTTTGGCAAATATCGAAGGCTCAAAACAGCAGAATCCCGAGAAGGGTGTAGAATATGCAAGGGGAAACTTAAAAACGAAATCAGGAGAGCAAAAAGGGGGCATTAAAGAATATTGCCAAGTAGGATAAAGAAGAATCCAGTTACTTTACAGGTCCATTAAGAATAAAAGGAAAAATAGGGAAAGAGTAGAGCCCATAAAGGACCTCAGTGGTAATTTATGCATGGGGGCATGGTTCTAAATTAACATTTTGTGCTGGTGTTCACAAGTGAGAGGGATGGTGTGGGTATAGAAATCAGGGAGAAGTGATGTAAAACTCTTAAAGATGTTAACATAGAGAGGAGGTTCTAAGTGGTCTGACAAGCTTAAAGGTAGATAATCTCCAGGGCTGGGTGAAATGTATGCGAGGTCATTGAGTGAGGCAAGGGAGGAAATAGCAAGGGTCTGGTAATAATTTTTAATTCCTCTCTTGCCATAGGAGAAATGCTACAGCACAGGACAACAGCCAATGTGGTACTGTTGTTCAAGAAGGGAGCAAGGGATAAACCAGGAAACTACAGGCCAGCCAGCCAGCCTGGTGGTGGGGAAATTGTTGGTAGCAATTCTGAGGGGCAGAATTTATCTGCATTTGGAGAGACTGGGATTAATCAAGAATAGTAAGTATGTATTTGAAGGGAAGGTCATGTCTGACAAACTTGGTTGAATTTTTCAAAGAGGTAACCAGCTGTGTAGATGAGGGCAATGCATTTGATATAAGAGAAGAGGAAGAAGACCTCTTCTTCAGTTGAAGACAAAGATTCTGCCTCCATACTTCAATCTGTTATGGTTTGTATACTTTTCTGAATTCAACTAATTTAATTAGTCTTATTTAACTTTTTAAAAATGCCAAAGAACTGTGGATGCTGGCAATCAGAAACAAAAACAGAAATTGCTGGAAAAACTCACGTCTGGCAATCAGTTATAATCAGTTCTGAAGAAGAGTCACTGGACCTGAAATGTTAACTCTGCTTGCTTTTTACAGATGCCTAATCTGCTGAGTTTTTCCAGCAATTTCTGTTTTTGTATCTTGTCTGAATTATTGCTTCTTAGCAAGCATAATAAACCATCTGATATTCTTTATGAATGGTCAACTGCCAATATGAGGTAATTATGGTCCCAGATCCCAAAATCCAGTGGTGGCGTCAGAAGTGGGATTCACACGAGTCAAGGTTATAATCAAGGTATTAAATTTGAGAAGCAACAGTCCGAGATGACAGTTAAACATCATATGTGGTCCTTAATTGAAACCAGAAGTTACAATGACATTGGTACATGCTAGGGAATGGTGGACCTGAGTATTTGACTTTAACAAGTGGAGCAGCAGGGCTTACTGGGGTACTAGGGGAATGCAATAGAGATTATGAGTCTACTTTTGATAAATTCTCCAAGGCGTTTTGGAAGTTTGAAACCTATTTAAAAACAGCCCAGAATAAGCCAGTCGATGGCACCTGTATGTGCCTTACAGCTGAATAAAACATACAAGGAGACAAGGTGAAAGACAAAGTGACAGCTTTTGCTCAGTTGTTTGAAGTTACGACGCCTCCAAAGGCTAAAGTAGCAGCCATTTGAGGACACAGAAATGTGAACCACCTAAAAAACCTGTGTGAAGAATAGGTAAAATAGGTAATCAAACGTGCTGTTTCCACTGTATTAGGCTGGGTCAGCACACCCACAACATTTAAAAGGCATTTGGACAAATCCATGGATAGGAAATGTTTAGAAGGATATGCGCCAAGTGCAGGGAAATGGGGTTAGCGTGGATGGACATTTTTGTCGGCATGGACCAGTTTGGGCCTGTTTCCATCCTGCAGGACTCTGAGGTTTATAGAGGTTTATGAAATCATGAGGGGCATGGATAGGGTGAATACCCCAGGTCTTTTTCCCGGGTTGGGAGCCCAAAACTAGAGGCATAGGCTTGAGCTGAGAGGAGAAAGATTTAAAAGGGACCTAAGGGGCAACATTTTCACTCAGAAGGTGGTGCGTGTGTGGAATGAGCTGCCAGAGGAAGTGGTGGAGGCTGGTACAATTACAGCATTTAAGATGCATCTGGATGGGTATATGAATAGGAAGGGTTTGGAGGGATATGGGCCGGGTGCTGGCACATGGGACTAGATTAATTTAGGATATCTGGTCGACATGGACAAATTGGACTGACGGCTGTACTAAACTGGATGAGGAGAGCCTATGTAATATTGGCAGTCGACCATTCATAAGGAATATCAGGGAACACACAAACACATACTCCTGAACCAGTCACACAGAGTGCAGGCAGCTAAGGCTATGAGGATCAAAGAGAGCCTCAGCAGACCACTGCAGTAGCAACCCAGAATCCCAGGCTAACAAGCCAAAGTCCAGTCTGACCCTTACCTGCCTCCCAGGGGAGATGGTGTCCTCTCTCCAATATGATGGTTGTGGGACACTGGCAGTCCATATTGTTGATAGTGGAAGCTGTCACCACTAATGCTAGTTGACTCTGCCTGCTCTGCCACCATTTCAGTGAAATGTAGGAAGTGAAAGGAAACAGTAAGTGAGACTAATTGACTGCTTTCTCCTGGAGGTAGTTGTGTCCTTGCTTATGAACATTTTAAGAGAGTTAGATAATCTAGGCTCCACATGAAACAACAGTATGAAGTTGGGTTGATATGTGTGCACACATAACATCCACCCCTCATCCCCAACATTTGATAGGATCACCTGAAAGTCGAGAATGTACGACATGATGTTGGGAGATTGGTGTAAATGTGTAGAAGTGATTGTTACATCTGGAGTTACTAACATGAGGGAATATATGGTCAAATTACATTGAAAAATGAGTCTTGGACATTATGCCTACTTGACAAAATGTTTATTGTGGCCCAAAGAGCAAGAAACCAGATTTAAATAATCAAGGCATAACACAATGCACGGAGAAATTCATGTTAAGACAATCAAAATGATCTGGTGAGCGGGAAGAACAATTAAAGCAATAGAAATGTTGAGTTATAACAAGTGAAGAATAAGTGCCATTCAACATGATCATGGCTGATCATCCAGCTCAGTACCCTGTTCCTGCTTTCACTTCATACCCTTTGATCGAACATGGTCAACTTTGACAGGATGGAAAAGGACTGGATTCCTCTCCTTTTCACCCATGTTTTATTTGCAAGCTGATCGCTTGGATAGTAAGTGCCAGTTTTTATAGTTCTCTGCTAATTTTCACCAGTTTAATAAGGTTCATAGCTCCTTGAAAGTGGAGTCACAGGTAGATGGGATAGTTAAGAAGGCGTTTGGTGTGCTTTCTTTTATTGGTCAGAGTATTGAGTAGAGGAGTTGGGAGGTCATGTTGCAGCTGTACAGGATATTGGTTAGGCCACTTTTGGAATATTGTGTGCAATTCTAGTCTACTTCCTATAGGAAGGATGTTGTTAAACTTGAAAGGGTTCAGAAAAGATTTACAAGGATGTTGCCAGGGTTGGAGGATTTGAGCTACAGGGGAATGAGCTGCCAGAGGATGTGGTGGAGGCTGGTACAATTGCAACATTTAAGAGGCATTTGGATGGGTATATGAATAGGACGGGTTTGGAGGGATATGGGCCGGGTGCTGGCAGGTGGGACTAGATTGGGTTGGGATATCTGGTCGGCATGGTCGGCTTGGACCGAAGGGTCTGTTTCCATGCTGTACATCTCTATGACTTGTAAACATCCGGCCAAAACATGATGAATAGCACCACCTAGAGGAAAGCTATGAAGTGCAAAGGTGAACTTTTTCTCCCCCCAGAAATTGAAGTGAACATTTTGCAACACAAAATAAAAACTGAAAGTTCTAGAAGCGTGCAACACATTAATCCTGTTATGTAGGTTTATATAGAATATTCAACAAAGAAATAGGCTATTCAGTTCAGCTTGTGGTCCAAACAAGCCTCCTGTCACCTCTCTTCATCTAATCCCATTGGTATTCCTTTCTTCTTCATGTGTTTTGTTTCCCCTTAAGTGCATCCATGCTCAGGAAAAAAGGTTGATCGAGGGCATTTGGATTCCCAGGACGCATCTAGTAAGGGGTCACATAAAAGATTACTGCAAATGGTAGGAGCTCACAGTATTGGGGGTAATGTATTAACATGCATTGGGGATTGGTTAACATTAAAGAAAGAGAGTCAAGATGAATGGGTCTTTTTCTGGTTGAAATGTGTGGTGCTGTAAAAGCACAGCAGGTCAGGCAGCATCCGAAGAGCAGGAGAGTCGACATTTTGAGCATAAGCTCTTCATCAGGAATGTAGGGCGGCCCAAGAGGGCTGAGAGATAAATGGAAGCGAGGTGGGCCTGGGGGGAAGGTAGCTGAGAATGCAATAGGTAGATGAAGGTGGGGGGTGATGGTGATAGGTGAAAGAGCTGGGTGGAGCAGATAGATGGGAAAGAAGATGGACAGGTAGGACAGTTCAAGATGGCGGTGCTGAGTCGCGAGGGTTGAATCTGGGATAAGGTGGCGGGAGGTGAGATAAGGATTGATTTCTCCAGTATCTGCAGTCCTCACTTTCTCCTCCTTTTCAGGTTGGAAAGACGCAACTAATGAAGTGCCGCAAGGAACAGTCCAAGGCCTCAATTATTTGCTATCTCTGTTAATGATTTGGAGGATAGGACAGAGAGTAATGTATCATTGCTGACGATACTAAAGTAGGTGGGAGAGAGGGCATGTTGTGATGAGGTCATGAGGAATCTGCAAGAGGATATAGATAGGTTGAGTGAGTAGGTAGAACCTAGAAGATGGAGTTCAATGTAACAAAGTGTGAGGTCATGCACTTTGGTGGAAGAATCAAAAGGCAAATTATTAAAATGGAGAGAGACTCCAAAAATGTGCAGCATGGAAGGATCTAAGTATTCTCGTGTATGAAACACAAAAAGCTAGCATGCAGGTGCAGCGAGTAATCAAGAAGACAAAGGTTGTAATAGAGAGAGGGATCGAGAGGGCTGGAGGGTAAAATAGAGAAGTCTTGTTCCAACCACACAGGATTTTGATGAGGCTACACCTGCAGTACTGTGTACAGTTTTGGTCCTCATATTTAAGAAAGGATGTCCTGACATCCTTAAAATATTTAAAGAGGAGGGAGATAGATTTTTGAAATATTGAGGAGTTGGAGGCTGTGATAGGCTACTACAAAACATTACTGAAAATAAGAGCAGGAGGAGGCCAGTCAGCGCTTCAAGCCTGCTCCGCCATTCAACATGATCATGTCTGATCATCCAACTCGGTACCCTGTTCCTCTTTCTCCCCATACCCTTTGATCCTTTAGCCCGAAGAATTTTATCTAACTCTTCCTTGAAAACATTCTGGCCTCAACTGTTTTCCATTGCAGAGAATTACACAGACTCACTGCTGTCTGGGTGAAGAAACTTCTCCTCATCTCAGTTCCTAAATGACCTCCCCCATATCTGTAAGACTGTGGCTCCTTGTTCTGGACTCCCTGGTCATCGAGAATATTCTTTGCATCCTCACTGTCCACTGGAGTCGTGCCAGATGATTGGAGAGTGGCAAATGTTATTCCCTTGTTCAAGAAAGGCAATAGGGATAATCCTGGGAATTACAGACCAATCAGTTTTTCATCAGTGGTGAGCAAAGTATTGGAGAGGATTCTGAGGGACAGGATTTATGATTACTTGGAAAACCATAGTTTGATTAGAGATAGTCAGCAATGATAGTCATTGAAGGGCAGGTCATGCTTCACAAGCCTTATTGAATTCTTCAAGGATGTGACAAAACACATTGATGAAGGTAAAACATTGGATATGGTGTATATACGGATTTTAGTAAGGTGTTTGATAAGGTTCCCCATGGTCGGCTCATTCAGAAAGTAAGGAGACATGGGATACAGGGAAATCTGCCTGTCTGGATGCAGAATTGGCTGGTCCATAGAAGACATAGGATGGTGGGAGATGGAAAGTCATTGATGAAGGTAAAACATTGGATGTGGTGTATATACGGATTTTAGTAAGGTGTTTGATAAGGTTCCTTATCAAACGGCTCATTCAGAAAGTAAGGAGACATGGGATACAGGGAAATCTGCCTGTCTGGATGCAGAATTGGCTGGTCCATAGAAGACATAGGATGGTGGGAGATGGAAAGTATTTAGCTTGGAGCTTGGTGACCAGTGGTGTTCCACAGGGATCAGTTCTGGGACCTCTGCTCTTTGTGGTTTTTATAAATGATTTGAATGAGGAAGTGGAAGGTTGGTTAGTAAATTTGCCAATGCCACAAAGGTTAGTGGAGTTGTGGATAGTGTGGAGGGCTGTTGTAGGTTGCAATTGGGCATTGACAGGATGCAGAGCTGGGCTGAGAAGTGGCAGATGGAGTTCAACCCAGAAAAGTGTGAAGTGATTCATTTTGCAAGGTCGAATTTGAATGCAGATTACAGGGTTAAAGACAGGATTCTTGGCAGTGTGAAGGAATGTTGGGATCCTAGGGTCCATGTCCATAGATCCCTCAAAGTTGCCACCCAAGTTGATAAGGTTGTTAAGAAGGCGGCTGGTGTGTTGGCTTTCATTAGCGGGGGATTGAGTTTAAGAGCCGCAAGGTTATGCTGCAGCTCTATAGAACCCTGGTTAGACCACGCTTGGAATATTGTGTTCAGCTCTGGTTGCCTCATTATGGGAAGGATGTGGAAGCTTTAGAGAAGGTGCAGAGGAGATTTACCAGAATGCTGCCTGGACTGGAGGGCATGTCTTATGTAGAAACGTTGAGAGAGCTAGAGCTTTTCTCATTGGAGTGAAGAAGGATGAGAGATGACTTGATAGAGATGTACAAAATGATGAGAGGCATGGATAACTATATAATATAGGTAGCTGCCTAACAAGGTCTGCCTCCTTATCCTGAACATCTGTTGATACAATCTATTTCTAGGGGCTGATAGTTTACTCAAATCAATCAACCATTTGAATCTTTCTAGCCAATGGACAGGAGACAACTTAAGAGCAAAAGTTCAGCCTCTCAAGATGCCTTGCCATTCCATAAGATCATGGCTGATCTGCCCCAGGCCTCACCTCCTCCTCCTCAACCAGACTGATTCCTGAGCTGCCTCCTTCAGATGAAAAGTGGTTCAAGACTGAAGGAGGCCTTTGCCTGAAGACAAGGATGTTGCATCCACCCCTTCAATCTCTTACAGGTCATATACCTTTCTGTCTGGGGGTCGGTTTAGCTCAGTTGGCTGGATGGCTAGTTTGCGAAGCAGTATGATGCCCACAGTGTGGGTTCAATCCCCCTACCAGCTGAGGACACCATGAAGGATTCTCCTTGTTAACCTCACCTGAGATGTGGTAGTCCTCAGGTTAAATCACTACCAGTTGTCTCTCTCTGTCTGTCTGTCTCTCTCTCTCTGAGAGAGCAGCCCTATGGACTGGTAAGATTATGGCTACTTGTCTTTTCTGACTAATGAAGAACTTAGCTTATCTCAATTGTTGCTTGAAAAACTGAATATTTCTTGCAGACGGTTGACTGCCCATATTAGGAAACTGTGGTCCCTCTTTTCTCATGTGCAATTTGTTTTTGCCTTTGAGCGATCAACGGTCACTTCAGCAACTCTGTTTTATACACTATGAAAGCTCTTAAAACTTGTTATATTCTTGGCTAAATATTATACTTGTACCATATCAATTTTTTTGGTCACGCTTTGCAGATAATCTGAAACATCCTGAATCCTCAGATTTTATACTATACTTTACAACATTATAAGCCTCCTCTTTTAACTATAGGGAAGCTCAGTTGTTAGTGCCAGGGATCTGGGTTCTGTTCTAGCCTCAGATGATTAACTATTCCGAGTTTGCACATTCTCCCCGTGTCTGAGTGGGTTTCTGCCAGGTGCCTTCCAGAGTCCAAAGGTGTGCAGATTAGGTGGACTGACCATGGGAAATGCAGGGGTCAGGGGATAGGTTGGGATGCTTTTTGGAGAGTCGGTGTAGACTCGTTGGGCCAAGTGGATTCCTTGTAGAGATTCTATGATTATCCTCGGGTCAAGTCACCAGAAATGGGACCTTCACGGTGACTTCAGCCAAAATGGGAATTGAACCCATGCGGTTGGTGTCATTCTGCATTGCAAACCAGCTAACCATCCAACTGAGCTAATTGACAGCCACCCCCACTGCATTCAGACAAAGAGTCTTTAATGGTTTTCCATAATTATTCCTTGCACGGAACATGTTTGATTTTGTATGACTATTATATTCTCTTGTAGAGGGGGGAAGTGAGCTTCTTCAAGGAAGGCATCCATGCAAGAGGATTCGCAGTAGGTTAAAATCTTCTAGGAGAAAGTGAGGACTGCAGATGCTGGAGATCAGAGCTGAAAATGTGTTGCTGGAAAAGCGCAGCAGGTCAGGCAGCATCCAAGGAGCAGGAGAATCGACATTTCGGGCATGAGCCCTTCTTCAGGAATCATGCCCGAAACGTCGATTCTCCTGCTCCTTGGATGCTGCCTGACCTGCTGCGCTTTTCCAGCAACACATTTTCAGCTCTGATCTCCAGCATCTGCAGTCCTCACATTCTCCTATTATATTATTTGTTCCACTTTCTCATTGATTGACTAGGCCAGCATTTATAGTCCATCCCTGACTGTCCTGCAGAAGATGGCGGCAGGCTGACTTCTTGAACTGCTGCAAGGTGGTGTCGGGGGTACCAACAGTGCTGTTAGAGAGGAAGTTCCAGGATTTTGAGTCAGCAGCGCTGAAGGAAAAGCAATATATTTCCAAGATTTCAGTAAGGCATTTGATAAGGTTCCCCACGGCAGGCTCATTCAGAAAGTTAGGAGGGATGGGGATACAGGGAAATCTGGCTGTCTGAATACAGAATTGGCTGGCTGAAAGAAGACAGCGAATGGTAGTGGATGGAACATATACTGCCTGGAGGTCATAGAGTCATAGAGATGTACAGCATGGAAACAGACCCTTCGGTCCAACCCGTCCATGCCGGCCAGATATCCCAACCCAATCTAGTCCCACCTGCCAGCACCCGGCCCATATCCCTCCAAACCCTTCCTATTCATATACCCATTCAGATGCCTCTTAAATGTTGCAATTATACCAGCCTCCACCACATCCACTGGCGGCTCATTCAATACACGTACCACCCTCTGTGTGAAAAGGTTGTCCCTTAGGTCTCTTTTATATCTTCCCCTCTCACCTTAAACCCTCTAGTTCTGGACTCCCCGACCCCAGGGAAAAGACTTTGCCTATTTATCCTATCCATGCCCCTCATAATTTTGTAAAAATCTATAAGGTCAGCCCTCATCCTCCGACGCTCCAGGGAAAACAGCCCCAGCCTGTTCAGCCTCTCCCTGTAGCTCAAATCCTCCAACCCTGGCAACATCCTTGTAAATCTTTTCTGAATCCTTTCAAGTTTCACAACATCTTTCCGATAGGAAGAAGACCAAAATTGCACGCAATATTCCAACAGTGGCCTAACTAATGTCCTGTACAGCCACAACATGACCTCCCAACTCCTGTACTCAATACTCTGACCAATAAAGGAAAGCATACCAAACGCCTTCTTCACTATCCTATCTACCTGCGACTCCACTTTCAAGGAGCTATGAACCTGCACTCCAAGGT
>NC_057752.1:12036770-12066659 GCF_004010195.1 Chiloscyllium plagiosum
AGGGTTGTTAAGAAGGCGTATGGTGAGTTGGCTTTCACTAACAGGGGGATTGAGTTTAAGAGCCACAAGGTTTTGCTGCAGCTCTATAAAACCCTGGTTAGACCACACTTGGAATATTGTGTTCAGTTCTGGTCGCCTCATTATAGGAAGGATGTGGAAGCTTTAGAGAGGGTGCAGAGGAGATTTACCAGGATGCTGCCTGGATTGGAGGGTTTGTCTTATGAAGAGAGGTTGAGGGAGTTAGGGCTTTTCACACTGGAGAGAAGAAGGAAGAGAGGTGACTTGATGCTAATAAGAGGCATAGATAGAGTCGATAACCAGAGACTTTTCCCCAGGGCTGAAATGGCTGTCACGAGGGGTCATAATTTTAAGATGATTGGAGGAAGGTATAGGGGAGATGTCAGAGATAGGTTCTTTAGAATGGTGAGTGCGTGGAATGCACTACCAGCAGTGGTGGTATAGTCAGAGACATTCGGGACATTTAAGCGACTGCTGGACAAGTACATGGATGGCAGTAAATTGAGGGGTGTGTAGGTTAGGTTGATCTTAGATTAAGATAAATGCTCGGCACAGCATTGTGGGCCGAATGGCCTGTACTGCGCTGTACTGTTCTATGTCCTAAGTCAGGATGATATGTGGCTTGAAAGAGAACTTGCTGGTGGTGTTGTCCTTTAAGTAAAATGCTACACTGCTCAATTTTCTCATCTTTTTGATTTAGAGTTCTAATTTTCTGTTCACCTGAGCCTCTTTCCTTGCCTGTTAACATAAACATAAATCAAACTCCCTTCTTCCTGCACCATTCTTTGAGCTACACATTTAGTTCTGTAATGTGGTTGACACTGTCATTTGGTGCATGACTCAGATAACAATCTATACAAATTATATAAATCAATTAGATAAGAATATAGAAGGCATGGTTAGTGAGTTTCAGGATGACACCAAAATTGGTGGTATAGCGGACAGTGAATAAAGTTATCTAAGATTACAAAGAAATCTTGATCTATTGGGTCAATGGGCTGAGGAATGGCAGATGGAATTTAAAAGGCATTGCATTTTGGTAAAACAACCAAGGGCAGTTAAGTATAGGGCCTTGGGTAATGTTGTAGCACAGCGAGACCTAGGGTTTTAGGTACATAATTCTTTGCATCAGATATACATAGAGTATTTCAGAAGGCATTTAGCACACTTGCCTTCATTGTTCAGACCTTTGAGTATGGGAGTGGGGATGTAATGTTGAGGTTGTACAGGACATTGGTGAGGCCTCTTCGAGAGTACTGTGGCCATTCTGTTATAGGAAGGAGGTTATTAAGCTGGAAAGGCTTGAGAAGAGATTTACCAGGATGTTGCCAGGAATGAAGAGTTTGGGTTATAAGGAGAGACTGGAGAGGCTGGGAATTGTTTCACTGGAGCGTACGAGCTTGAGGGGTGATCTTACAGAGGTTTATAAAATCATGAGAGGTATCGATAAGGTGACTGGCAGGTGTTTTTTCCCTAGGGTGAGGGATTTCAAGAGTAGGGGGCATATTTTTAAGTCGAGAGGAGAAAGATTTCAAAAGGGCATGAGGAGCAATTATTTTTACAGAGAGTGGTTCATGTGTGGAATGAACTTCCTGAGGAAGTGGTGGATGTTTAAAAGACATTTAGACAAGTACATGAACAAGAAAGGTTTGGAGGGATAGGGACCAAGCGCAGGCAGGTGGGACTAGTTTAGTATGGGATTATGCTTGGCATGGACTGGTAGGAGCAAAGGGTCTGTTTCCTTGCTGTATGACTCTAGAGATCATTACCTTAAAATTCTGTGCTTTAGTTTGGCCGCTAACTCTTTAAACACTCAGCAGAAACTTTTACAAGGTCCATTTGTGTGCAAAGTCAGAAATCACACAACACCAGGTTATAGTCCAGTAGATTGAATTGGAAGCACACTGGCTTTCAGAGTGACGCTCCATCAGGTGGTTATGGAGGACACAATTGTAAGACACAGAATTTATAGCAAAAGTTTACAGTGTGATGTAACTGAAATTATACATTGAAAAATACTTTGATTGTTTGTTGAGCCTTTCATCTGTTCAAATGACCACGATAGTTTCACTTCTTTCATGTGTAAATTACAAAACCTTTTTTTTATAAAGTTACATTCTCAGGTTAACTAACGACTGGTGTCAGCCAGATAATATGTTGAAGGTGTTAGCCCCCTGTGTTCCCTGTCTGTGCCACAATGTTTAGACTGATTCTAATCTAAAAAATGAGTTAACAGAGTCTTACATGAATGCATGCAGTTTTTGAGCAAAGTACAATGTAACTCTGCAAGTACAAGTTCACCCCACAAACGTATATGTATATAGTTTGTGTGTGTGTATGTCTGTTTGGGGTGGGGGGGTTGTGAGTGTGAGAGAGAGTGTATATGTGTGTGTATATGACATACACATACATACATACACACACATATACACTCTCTCTCACACTCACAACCTCCCACACCAGACAGACAGACAGACATACACACACACACACACACACACACATATATACATTTACGTTTGTGGGGTGAATTTGTACTTGCAGAGTTGCAGTTTTGAGCAAAGTACAATGTATGAATCCATGTAAGACTCTGTTGACTCATTTTTTAGTTTAGAATCAGTCTAAACATTATCGCACAGACAGGGAACACCGGGGGCTAACACCTTCAACATATTATATAAAAGCAAATTACTGAGGATGCTGGAATCTGAAACCAAAAGAGAAAATGCTGGAAAATCTCAGCAGGTCTAGCAGCATCTGTAAGATGAGAAAAGAGCTGACGTTTCGAGTCTAACTGACCCTTTGTCAAAGCTAAAAAAAAGGGGAGAAATAGGGAGGTATTTATACAAGGCTGAGAGAAGGTGAGTCATGGCTCCAGAGCAAAGGTAGCAAAAAAGAGATGATAATGACAGTGCAGAGAGATTATAGGGAGATTAGGAGCTGTGAATGACCAAGGCTGAAGCCAGTGCTATGTGACAAAATGGGCTGATGAAGCAGAGGCAAAATGGAAAACAGGGGAGAAGAGTAGCAAAGGGGGAAGAGGAGAGAAAAAGATGATGAGAGAGTGGGGAGCGAGAGAAAGAGAGACAATCAAGAAATAAGAGGTACAGAACAGTGAAAAAAAGTAAAAAAAAAAATGAAATAAAATTACGGAGCAGAATGAAAACAGAGGGTCGAGATGGGATAATCATCTGAAGTTGTTGAATTCAATGTTGAGGCCGGCAGGCTGTAACGTGCCTAGTTGGAAGATGAGATGCTGTTCCTCCAGTTTGCGTTAAGCTTCACTGGAACACTGCCATCAGCATATTATCTGGCTGACACCAATCGTTAGTTAACCTGAGAATGTAACTTTTAAAAAAAGGTTTTGTGATTTACACATGAAAGAAGCTAAACTAACATGGTCATTCGAACAGATGAAAGACTCAACAAACAATCAAGGTATTTTTCAATGTATAAATTCAGTTACATCACACTGTAAACTTTTGCTATAAATTCTGTGCCTTACAATTGTGTCCTCCATAACCACCTGATGAAGGAGCAGCGCTCCGAAAGTTAGTGTGCTTCCAAATAAACCTGTTGGAATCTTCAGGTGATTCCTGAAGAAGGGCTCATGCCCGAAACGTCGATTCTCCTGTTCCTTGGATGCTGCCTGACCTGCTGCGCTTTTCCAGCAACACATATTCAGCTCTGATCTCCAGCATCTGCAGTCCTCACTTTCTCCTCAGCCATTTCAGAAGACAGTTAAGAGTCAACCATATTGCTGTGGATCAGACGAGGAAAGGATGGTTAGTTTCCTTCCCTAAAAGGGATAGAACATAGAACAGTGCCGATCTGTGGAACCAATCTGAACCCTATCTATCCTACACTATTCCATTCTCATCCATATGTTTATCCAATGACCATTTAAATGTCCTTAAAGTTGGATAGACGTTGGATAGGTTTTTACAGCTGTGATAATTGTCACAATCTGAGGATAACTCTCAATTCTAGATTTATGAACTGAATTTAAATTCCACTAGCTGCTGCGGTGAATTTGACCCCATGTCCTCAGTCACAGTATTTCTATGTGCCTCTGTATTTCTAATCCAGTGACATTACCATTATACGACCATCTCTCCCTGAGTATGGATGTACTCAAGGGGAAACAGAACACATGGAATGCCAGGAGCATCTGGAATAAGGCGGGTGAACTTGCAGCATGCGTCGTACCTGGGAGTTCAATGTTGTGGCCATTTCAGAGACGTGGATAGAGCAGGGACAGGAATGGTTTTTGCAGTTTTCGGGCTTTAGGTGTTTTAGTAAGAACAAGGAAGGTGGAAAAAAAGGGGGAGGTGTGGCATTTTTAGTCAAGGACAGTATTACGGTGGCAGAAAGCACATTTGATGAGGACTCAGGCAGAAAGCACATTTGATGAGGACTCATCTACCGAGGTAGTATGGGCTGAGGTTAAAAACAGGAAAGGAGAGGTCACACTGTTGGGAGTTTTCTATCGGCTCCCAAAAAGTTCTAGAGATGTAGAGAAAAGGATAGCAAAGATTATCCTGGATAGGAATGACAGTAACAGGATAGTTGTTGTGGGGGACTTGAACTATAGCATTTCCAGTCAATATTAGGGAAGTTAAAGTACCTTAGGTACTTTAGATGGGTCAGTTTTTGTCCAATGTGTGCAGGAGGGTTTCCTGATACAGTATGTAGACAGGCCAACAAGAGGTGAGGCCACATTGGATTTGGTACTGGTAATGAACTCAGTAATGGAGGTAGGTGAGCACTTTGGTGATAGTGACCACAATTTGGTTAAGCTTACTTTAGCGATGGAAAGGGATAGGTCTTTACCACAGGGCAAGAGTTATAGCTGGGGGAAAGGCAATTATGAAGCGATTAGGCAAGATTTAAGATGCATAGGATGGGGAAGGAAACTGCAGGGGATGGCACAATTGAAATGTGGAGCTTATTCAAGGAACAGCTACAGCGTTTCCTTGATAAGTATGTACCTGTCAGGCAGGGAGGAAGTGGTCGAGCAAGGGAACTGTGATTTACTAAAGAAGTCTCCTTCCTCTTGACAAGAGATTCATGTAGAGGTGAGACATGAAGGCTCAGGTAGGGCCCCTGAGAGTTACAAGTTAGCTGGGAAGGACCTAAAGAGAGAGCTAAGGCGAGCCAGGAGGGGACATGAGAAGTCTTTGGCAGGTAGGATCAAGGAAAACCCTAAAGCTTTCTATAGATATGTCAAGAATAAAAGAATGACTAGAATAAGATTAGGGCCTGTCAAGGACAGTAATGGAAAGTTGTACGTGGAGTCCGAAGAGATAGGAGAGGCACTAAATGAATATTTTTCATCAGTATTCACACAGGAAAAAGGCAGTGTTGTTGAGGAGCATACTGAGATACAGGCTATTAAGACTAGATGGGATTGAGGTTCATAAGGAGGTGGTGTTAGTAATTCTGGAAAGTGTGAAAATAGATACGTCCCTGGGCCGGATGGGATTTATCCTAGGACTCTCTGGGAAGCCAGGGAGGAGATTGCAGAGCCTTTAGCTTTTATCTTTATGTCGTCATTGTCTACAGAAATAGTGCCAGAAGACTGGAGGATAGCAAATTTTGTCCCCTTGTTCAAGAAGGGGAGTAGAGACAACCCTGGTAATTATAGACCAGTGAGTCTTACTTTGGTTGTGGGTAAAGTGTTGGAAATGATTATAAGAGATAGGAATAATTTTATTAAGGGTAGTCAACACTGTTTTGTGAAGGGTAGGTCATGCCTCATAAACCTTACTGAGTTCTTGAGAAGGTGACCAAACAGATGAATGAGAGTAAAGCAGTTGACGTGGTGTACGTGGATTTCAGTAAAGTGTTTGATAAGGTTCGCCACGGTAGGTTATTGAGGAAATTCAGAAGCATGGGATTGAGGGTGATTTAGTAGTTTGGATCAGAAATTGGCTAGCTGAAAGAAGACAGAGGATAGTGGTTGATGGGAAATGTTCATCCTGAAATTCAATTACTAGTGATGTACCGCAAGGATCTGTTTTGGAGTCACTGCTGTTTGTCATTTTTATAAATGACCTAGATGAGGGCGTAGAAGGATGGGTTAGTAAAATTGTGGATGACACTAAAGTCGGTGGAGTTGTGGACAGTAGCGAAGGATGTTGCAGGTAACAGAAGGACATAGATAAGCTGCAGAGCTGGGCTGAGAGGTGGCAAATGGAGATTGATGCGGAAAAGTGTGAGATGATTCAATTTGGAAGGAGCAACAGGAATGCAGAGTACTGGGCTGATGGTAAGATCCTTGGTAGTGTAGATGAGCAGAGAGATCTCAGTATCCATGTGCATAGATCCCTGAAAGTTGCCACCCAGGTTGATAGGGTTGTTAAGAAGGTGTACAGTGTGTTAGCGTTTATTGGTAGAGGGATTGAGTTTCGGAGCCCTGAGGTCATGTTATAGCTGTACAAAACTCTGATGTGGCCGCACTCGGAGTATTGCATACAGTTCTGGTTACAACATTATAGGAAGAATGTGGAAGCTTTGGAAAGGATGCAGAGGAGATTTACCAAGATGGAAGGGAAGGTCTTATGAGGAAAGGCTGAGGGACTTGAGGCTGTTTTCGTTAGAGAGAAGGTTAAGAGGTGACTTAATAGAGACATATAAGATAATCAGAGGGTTAGATAGGGTGGACAGTGACAGCCTTTTTCTTCGGATGGTGATGGCTAGCACGAAGGGACAGAGCTTTAAATTGACAGGTGATAGATATAGGACAGATGTCAGAGGTAAGTTTTTTTACTCTGAGTACTAAGGGCGTGGAACCCCCTGTCTACAACAGTAGCAGACTCGCCAACTTTAAGGGCATTTAAATGGTCATTGAATAAACATATGGATGATAATAGAATAGTGTAGGTTAGATGGGCTTCAGATTGGTTTTACAGGTCGGTGCAACATCAAGGGCTGCAGGACCTGCACTGCGCTGTATTGTTCTACGAGGGAGAAAGGAATACCAATGGGATTAGATGAAGACAGATGACAGAAGGCATGTTTGCACTACAAGCATGAACAGTTGAACTGAATGGTCTGTTTGTTTGCTGTATATTCTATATAATAGTTTTAATGTGTTGCACACTTCCAGAACTTTCAGTTTTTATTGTGTGTTGCAAAATGTTCACTCAAGTTTCCAGAAAAAAAGTTCACCTTTGGTAATCGTGATTTGGAGGTGCCAGTGTTGGACTGGTGATCTTGTACTCTACAACCACCTGATGGAAGAGCAGTGCTCTGAAAACTAGTGCTTCCAAATAAACCTATTGGACTATAACCTGGTGTTGTGTGATTTTTCACTTTGTACACCTTTGGTAAAATGGGAGATGCATTTCATAGTTTTCCTCTAGGTGGTGCTATTCATGTTTTAGTAGGATTTTTACAGTCTTTGAAATGTTAGGAAATTACACCTGTGAAAATTAGCAGAGAATCATACAAACTGGTACTTAATATCTAAGCTATCACCTCACACATTAAACATGGGCAAAAAGGAGAGGAATACAGTCCTTTTCCAACCTGTCAAAGTTGATCATGTTAATCAAACATTGCTTGTCATGAGTGGCAGCTCTGTAAATTCTTGCATCAGGATCTTTCTCACAGGAGAGTATTGGTGATAATGTCAAACAATAGCAGACATCTAACATGGCAAATGCATGGTACCATGGTCTTTGAAAACAAACTTGCTGGTGGTATTGTGTATTGCTGAGCTCAAGTGTAGTGGGAATCAGCTTAATTCATTCACAGAATGGGGGTGTCACTAGCTAGGCCAGCTTTCATTGCCCATCCTAATTAGCCAGAGGGCAGTTAAGAGTCAACCACATTGCTGTGGGACATATAGACCAGACCAGGTAAAGATGGTAGTTTCCGTCCCTAACGGACATTACTGAAACAGAGCAGTTTTCCTGATAATTATCAATGGTTTCATGATCATCATTAGACTCAAATTCCACCATCTGCCATGGAGGATTCAAACCTAAATCCCCAGAACATTACCTGCATCTCTGGATTAACAGTCCAGTGATAATACCACTAGGCCATCACCTCCCATCTGTAATTCCCCTTATGGCAATTTGCTCATTTCAGCTATGTGGAGAATAGTTAAGTGATCTGAAAGGCTGAGCATTTAACCAGAGGGAGAGGGTGCATTAAGGACCCCAGCCATACTTAAAAGTGAATGTTAGGGAAAAAATGTACAATGTGGAGATGCAGAGCATATAAAAGGAAGAAAACTAACTTGAAAAGATGGCTAACTATGCATTTCATATATCTTTAATAGAATTTCAAATTACATTCTCTGTACAATAATTCTTTGTACAATAAAGTAGAATGAAACAAGGAGGTATTACAAAGACGAGTCAATTACGTCTGTCAACAAGAAATTAAAATGAACAAACCAATTTGGGTCAAATCAGAAAGCATAGCTTCAACACTTAATGACTCAAGTGTGAAACAAGCTGATCAAAATCTAAAACAAAAGCAAAATACTGTAGATTCAGGAACTCTGAAACAAACAGAAAACAGACTTTCTCCTGCATCTGCAGTATTTTGCTTTTGGCTGAACTAACAATAAAAAAAGTGGAATATTAAGACAAGAGGTTTTGAAAATCGCAAACATACATGATGCTTTTTGAATTGATGTTGCATTTACTACCATACCGATAGAGGTAAAGTTGGGAAGGAATCTACACATTGTTCCTATATATTATACATTATGGAGTTTTAATAAAGTCTAGGGAGCGGTATTTGAATCGCAGACAATCCAAAATTTGCATTTATAAATCAAATAGGTTAACAGTCAAACTCAGTCCTATTCAAAGGCAATGGTATCCTATAACTCACCAATTTTCAGTATAAAGAACATTCTATAGAATAGTACTGCTAAATTAACCTGCTACCTCACCCTTCCTAAAAGTGCCAACATGTAATGGAGTATGACGCAAGTCTGCATTTACATAAGAATCATCACAGCTCATCCCAAACTGACTTACTTGCATTTGATATATCCACACACATACACTTCCAGCAAGAACCAGGAGTCCAGATTTATTGCCCTCCCAAAGCCATGAAGCTGAGATTTATTGCAGTGTTTTTTCTATAATCCCTGATAAGATCAGCTATTTCAGCAAAGGCCCAGGATCACACCTGGTCCTTTTGGCTCAGTACTATATGTGGTACATTTGCCCACTAAACCTCAAAAGGATTTGCCTTTTTCTTAGAAAACTCAATGTTTATGATATCGCTAATTCCCTCAAATAAATGATCATAAAGAGGGCAAGCTCCATCAGTTCGGTGTCACAATAACATTTAATTTCTGAGGTTAGAAATAACTGGATTCATGTTTAACTAGGGTTCAGTTAAAATCAATATCCTGAGAATTTTATTTGTAGGAAGGGGCTATTCTGTGTAATGCCCTACCTGTAAACTGCTTTGCAGTCCCTAACTGGAGGTTTAGGAAATTTAGCATCATGTTGAAGTGACTAAGAACAAATAATGGATGGCATTCTTGGTAACAAAGCAAAAGAAGTGGAGAATGCCAAAGATGGTTAGAAATTTGTTGGAAGTGAGGCTTTAACAGATTAACTTGGCTGGTGGGAGAGAATACTCAAAAAAAACACCATACATTAGAAACAAAGGTATAGGATAAGGACCAACACTTAAGCCTAAAAAAAGGTCATGGGGCATTTAAAGAAACATCAAAACATCAAAAAATAGCTGATATGAATTCTGATTTTTAGTAATCTGTGCACTAACAACTGAATTCAGTAAGTTCTTTGTGTCAAGTATCAAACAGGAGATCCATGGATTCAACTGGCACAGTCAGACAGGTAGATTTCTAAAAAGTCATCAACAGGTGGCTGCTGTTTAAGGTGAAATTATTGAGTACTACTTTGATGGAACTCCATGGGCTTCATTTAAAAATAAAATAACAGCTGAGAAGTTAATCTGCCTAACCCTAAGTAGCTGCAAAAGCAAGCCTGACTATGGCAGTTGAAGTGTCAGTATTGCTATCTCAAAAAATTACATTATCCTTTGTCGTAAGGCTTGTGGGCATATTAAAAAGGTTGATAATAGTCTGATGTATTTACAAACAGTACACTTAAGGGCAGTGCTCACAAATGCAGATTTCTGATTCTTTCACATTATGCATGAGGTAGGTTATTGCTAAATTCTTTGTCTTGTTCCACCATTTTAACAGCCAGTTGTAATTGTTGCTCCATTCCTGGATGTGCTATCAGCTGCCAAGTCCTAAACTCTGGAATTCCCTCCTTAATCTCTCTGGCTTGTTTTTCTCCTTTAAGACATCCCTTAAAACCAATCTTTTTGACCACCTGTTTTAATATCTCCTGTTATGTGAAAGGGGACATTATCCATACAAGTTATTTTTGTTGTCAAATCTCATGATGGATAAAGCTGACTTTTCTCCACATAATGTGGAGATGCCAATGTTGGACTGGGTTGGACAAAGTCAAAAATCACTGTCCCGTTCCCCAGTGACTTGAAAGGAATACTGGGATTTGCATTTTAATTAATCAAAATCGGCATCTCCTTTCTAACTGATTAAAAATTTAACAGGAGGGAGTCAGCCATTTTAGGTTAGTTCAATACATTCGCATCAGTTGTATGACCCTTTGATCTTTTACATATAAATTCTGTGTCAGATGCCTCCTCTCTCATTACACTTGATGAAGGAGCAATGTTCCAAAAACTCGAGTTTTCAAATAAACCTTTCTCCATATAGACTGTGGACATTACATAGAACTTCCTATTTTCAGCAGGACAATCAAACTCTGCAGAAAATGATCATATTACGTTTCCCTGATAATTAAATGTATCTGGTGATTTGAATGTTACCAAGGGTTGCATCACATGAACCATACAGTGCCTACTGGCTATCGATGAGCTTTTTTTTCCCAATGCAAAGCCACAGAATTTGATAGGTTAAAAAGGTTAATAGAGAGAGATTTTCAGTACTGGTCAGCCTTACAGGTAACCAACCACTACTCTCACTCAACAGAAACCACATACAAGATAAGGTTTGCATAAAGTCTGTTGATATATTTAATTAACATACAAAGTCCTGGTAATAAGTGAAAAGTATTCTTGTTAGTTGCTACTTTATCCTGAAATTCTTTAGGAGGGTGACCTAGTTAGAAAATAATTATTTCACACATCTCAATGTTGTTGGAAAATTGAACAACAGCATTGTTAAACACAGCCTGATCAGATCAAACAAACAAGCTGTGCTTTAACAAGGTATGATCACCAGACTCTCCATAGCATCACTGTCAACCCTGGGTTTTAGTTGTTTTCCCCTCACAAAGGAGGAAGGCTCTGATGAAAAATACTATGAAAAGGTTGAAGCGCATGTCAGACCAGGCAGGTACACTGCAGTGGCTGAACAATCCTATTCAAACTCATGAACCACTGGAATAAAAAAAAGCCCTGAATTTTCAATTAACTTGAAAACCTATTCACATTTTTGTGAATATTCCAACAGTTTTTCATTCTGTTTGCATTTAATACTAAAAATCTCCACTACAGAAAATAATGAGAACATGATGTGGGAACATGCTGAGATCCAACTTGTGCATATTGACCTCGAGATTTTCATTCTAGGTATAGATAAAATGCAAGAAAACTTTAGGTATTTAGGAAAATGTTTCACATTAAACAGTGTCACAGGACGTTGCTGAATTTCAATGTGCACTGCAACTAATTTCAGATTCCCTTCAGTGTTTAAGCATTTTTTTCTGATACCTGTTTCCTCTCCCCAAACTATTTTATCATGTTTGATAAAACTTTGGAAACAGAATTCTAAGTGTTAATTTCTATTTTATGCAAATCCATCAAAATTACTCAAATGTTTTCCAGAATTTCCAAAATTTCCAAATAAGGAAATTACCCATCTCAAATTGTTAAAGCAATAATTTATCATTTTCATGGATATTCACAGATACATCAAGATGTACTGGCATGTATAATGTCAATTATACTTCACCAAATATTAATCTCTTTTTTTTAAACAATCTAAAACCAGTAGACTATTTCAGGTTTATGCAATAAACAACTCTACACAAGGATGAGTGCACATTTACTGAGAACCAACCTTGCAATTTGAGGTGAGAATGCAAAAACATGTACAAGGGAAGGAAATAACAGGCATATATTTCACTTCTCTATCTTTACCTCAAATGCAGGCGAAAGTGTGTTCCTCAAATCATTTGCACTTGCTCTAAATGATAACATAAATGATTTAAGCTAATCAATGTTTCTCCCTGATGAACACGGTCGACTAAAATAACGTTTTTATTCCGGGCGCAAGTTATCAGCACTTTTTTTTACAAGAGAAGCATCATGCAAAATGTCTCTAACTATCCAAAGCAAAAAAACATAATCATCAAATTGAAAGTGACTTGAACAAGATGCCTATTTTAATGTTCTTTTTCTCGGACGGGGAAACTCCCATTCCATCTCCAGCTTGTTGCAGAATTACACAAATATTTGGTGTTCTTCAGTTAATATTCAAACGATATTTTAAAGGTAACAAGTTATAGGAGTAATAATATTCAGTGAAGAACAGTACATTTTAGATTCCAATTCCCCAGAAGTATACAAATTATATCTTACATAAGAATTCCCCCCCCCCCCCCAAATAACTCAAACAGTTGACAACAATGATGAGGACGCCCTCCTTGATGGCCATTTTGGCTGATGTAATTGAAATCCATCTCATTTAATGCTCCTCCTCATTGGTGGCTATCCAGGTGGGTGGGCCTGTAAATTCCAGCAGGCACTGTGCCCATCCACCTACCCTGCCCCATTTTACCAGTAGTAGTGTGGGGAAGGAAGATTGGGTGACCTACACATCAATGAGCCAATGAAGGCCCTTACTGTCAAATAATGCTCACTTCAGGGCCTCATGCCACTGCCGCTGGGATTTAACCAGCAGCCCAAAAGGCACAGGCCAAGTGTTCAGCTTGGCAGCTTTCCCTGTATGGAGTGGTGGTAGGCTGGGATGGGGCACCTGGATCTATCAGGAGCTCTCCCACCTACAGGGTTTAACACCCTCCCTCACTTCCCCTCCAATGGCATTTCTAATCCAGCTCCCCACTGTTCTTGGACAGGTCTTCCACTTGGTCTCAGCAAGACCCCTGGACTTACCAGTGGAACTTGCCGTAGGCCTTGCTTAAGCACCAGTAGTGGCCTACACTCCTAGTGGCACTGCTTGCACCACAGAGTTGCCAGATCTCTGGCTGGCAACTCTCTGAGACAGAACTTTCACTTGCTGAGGGGCAGAACTACCACCTCAAGGTCAATTAGTGGCCAACTGGCTGTTAAATGTCTGCAGAGCAGTCACTAGGAGTGAGGGCAGTCTGTGAGATACAAGGCAGTTATCTGCCTGATGTGATATATATCTGAAATCGAAGAAATGCCTCAAATTGATATGCAAGGGCCAAAGGAAATTCTGTGTTATTATCCTAACAATCAGCCTGTGGTCATTAAGACACAGATTGAAAATCATTAAATCAATTAAACATTATACTAATTACAATAGATTATTTACATTTTTATATAAAGTGCATTAACAAAACATCTCTTCAAGATAACACAATTGTATTTGCAGCAATTCTCTTAAATATTTTTATGTAGTTAATATCCATTATTTGTCTTAATTTTTTTTGAAAACCTCTTTGTAGTAACACACAGAGTAGAATATAACACCCTCCCCTGAGGCAGGTTTGGGGGTGGAGAGTCATTTAATCAATTCATGGCTGCTAAAGGCCCACATTCTGCTGCTACTGGGATTCACCCAACAGGAGGCAGGATGATTGTCGTGCAGATGCTCAAAACTCAGACCTTGTAGGGTTTGTTTGTGGGCCTCCAGGAGGAGTCCATTGCTCAAAGGCCCAGTTGAGAGATGCAGCGCTGGGAAAATGTCCTGCCGACAGTCACCCTGACTCTTGCTGTCAAAATCCCCTGCTTCGTAACCCCCATCCTGTTGCCACAGATCTGGGCCATGGTTGTTGGCATTACCTGGAGCAGCCACTGCTCCTGCTGGCAACTGCTGACCAGTTCCTAACTGCTAGCCTCTGACTGATATTTAAGTTGGCAGGCCATGCCTGTCGCCTCCATTAAATGCTAGTGCCAGTAACAATTGTTTTATCTGCAGCACTGAGGCATTCATAAGGCAAGTTCTGTTTCCACAAACGTGACATAATGACAAAGTTGTAATATTTGATGATTTAGTTTCAAGTATGCCAACTCACTCACATGCTCCAAAGTGGGCACTGTTCCCAGAAAATTACATTTAAGTTTCAACATGGAGAGTCAAATACTTATTTTGGGGGATGGAGGAGGTAGTGGTCAGATTGTGGAGTTAATAGGAGGTAGGTGATCTCCCAGAGACACTCTGGACTTTCTCTAACTCTACTCAATGTAGAGATGTGAACAGCTGCAGGGAAAACTTAGCAGTGGGAGTTATTAATCCAATATTAATCAAACATTACAACAGACAGTTCTCAAAGTAGCATCCTTTTTCAAAATCACTTTCCAGCTACCCCTCATTCCAACAGTGATATGCTTTTTTTTGGAAAAGAATCATCCACATGGTTTAACCATACATGCACTGGTATTAAGAATGACTGAAGAGTTGGTGATACCACAAACCCTCTGTAAGTCTAAACCAGATTGGCTACACTTTGCACTTTAAGCATTTGGCTGAATCTTCACTCTCCAATGTTTTTGGAGTTGGAAGGTCTACCTGAGTATTGTGCAAATCTGGAGCCTCAAAGTTCCTACAAGGATTACTCCATAAATATGTAAAGCTATTCTTGGAATATCATTTCTTAAACGATTTGTTTAGAAAAAGTCGAATTGACATGTGGGATTCCCAATTAATAATAAAATTCCAATCATTAAGCTGGACATCCTATGGTAATGTTAGTGAATTTTGTGGGGCGCGTTCTCCTGTGCTTTCAAGCTGCATCAACTACAGATTCCTCTAAATACATTGGAAAGCAAGTACAGTCAAGTGCAAATAAACCCGAGGCAGATAAAACCCTCCTTTTGTGCCACTTTAAATAGTGTTATGAATAGATGGGCGGCACGGTGGCACAGTGGTTAGCACTGCTGCCTCACAGCGCCAGAGGCCCGGGTTCCATTCCCGCCTCAGGCGACTGACTGTGTGGAGTTTGCACCCGTAGTGTTAGGTTCAGGGGTAAATGTAGGGGAATGGGTCTGGGTGGGTTACGCTTCAGCGGGTCGGTGTGGACTTGTTGGGCCAAAGGGCCTGTTTCCACACTGTAAAGTAATCTAATCTAATCTAATCTAATCTAAAGTAATCTAATCTAATCTAATCTAGATACTAGTGTTCATAAGAAAATAAGTCACTTAGTTATAGTAGCATATTACCTACTGTAAACCTTTGAACAGCAATAGTCTAAATCCTTAGAAGTTAATTGAATGATATGTTCTGAAAAATGCTTTACCAGTTAAAATTGCTGTCAGTTTATGAGCTTTTATAACATATTATCTTTAACTCATATTTTAAGATGTTTATTGGAAGCTTAAAACTTTCAAAGGACATGTTCAAGTACCTCACTGAAACTACAAGGATTTTGACCAAAACTTGACCAAGTTTGTCTTGCATCAGGTGTCAAAAGATTTGTAATTTTTTTGTAAGAATAAGTAAGTGCCTGGTTAAGGAATTGGTTAAGGAATGATACACTTTGGAGTGACAAATCAACATCCTACACCACAAATTATTCAGGAGTCCTATTTTCAAATTTTTCATTCCATTTCAAAGAAAATGATAAACCTCCAAACCAGTTTTGAGATAAGGGGCTAGATTTTAATTTAGTTTCAAGCATGTTGACTCATATGCTCATAGGAAGTTAGCTCAAGTAGAACAGAATCCATACAGTGTGGAAAGAGGCTGTTCAGCCCATTGAGTCTGCACTACACCTCCAAAGAGCATCTCATCCAAACTCTATCCCCATAACACTGCATTTAGCATGGCAAATCCACCGAACCTGGACAGCTTTGGATTGTGGGAGGAAATGGCGCACCTGGTGGAAACCCACACAGTCACCCAAGACTGGAATCAAACCCAGGTCCCTGGTGCTGTGAGACAGTAGTACTAACCACTGAGCCACCATGCCACCCCTCAAGTTGAAAGGTTTCATGACCCACAGATCCGCCTTGGTTTCAAGAGCACTGAATTGCATGCTTTTTCCTCCAAGGAGGCAGGCAAAAGCTGAAGTAGGCTGGTTAGAAGACCTGCCTTTGTTCGTCTGTGTTTTGTCCTAGCTTTCGTGAAACTCGTTGGTCAACCAGCCCATGCTTGCAAGTCCCAGCACAATGTGTCTAGCATTAGATGTGATGCTGCTATTGGAAATAATTTATTAAATAATCTGGATTGTGCTAAGAATTATACCTGGAAACTACTTAACATATGAGTCAGGTCACAGTGTGATGCATTTGTGTGTACTAGAAGCTATTTGTATGAACACACAGGACCTTGCTTTATGTAGGCACAAAGAATCTATCTATACATTGCATTGTTTTCGTAGAGACAGCCAATCGCTGCTGCATCCCCTGACCAATCGAATCTGAGAACGAAGATTGACAGTTAACTGTTCATGCTGCCTCTCCTTGCCAATGATGGCCCAACCAATCAGCAGCCTCTTCTCATGGTGTGTAAATTGGTGTTCTTTTCTCCCCCAATTGTTTTTTTTCTAATTCTGATGAGTGCAACTTGAAAGACTTCAACATCTTGTGTCCTTTTAGCCAGGTTTAAGTTTTATACTGCCAAGTAATTATTTCTTGCGACATTGACAAAAGAAAAGCACAGAAAAAATGTCTTATAATCAAACGTCAATCAAACAAGATCAACAATTTACTCAACTTGTCAAATCTGCTGAGTTCACACTTTCATTAGACTCTCAGCCAAGCATGCATAACATGGCAGGAGAGAGAAAAAAAGAAGCTGAGGCAAAGAGAAAATTTGAAGAGAAGTGCTATCCTAGTATAGAACATAGAATAGGCCCTTTGGCCCTCAATGTTGCGCCGACCTATGAACTATTCTCAGCTCGTCCCCCTACATTATCCCAAAATCACTATATTAATGCTAACCATAGTATACTGTGCAGATTCCTTCAATCTATGTGAACCATGAGTTTTATATTTACAGTTGACTTTTTAAGAATTTGCATAAAATGCAAACTGTAAAACTTCACTTATACACTTGAGAAATAGGTGATGGCACTAGACAGAGTAAAAGTACAGGAAAACAAATTTCATGTCGGACCACCGCCAGTAAGATACACTTAATAACATTACGTGCCAGTGTCAAGCAGTGTAACTTTTTGTTTTCTCATAACTTGCTTCAAATATAAAATGGCCTAGATTTTGCTGTAGTAATGACAAGGAAATTAGTCACTGAAACTGACAGTAAACTTGGGAGTCTAGTCATGTGTAAAATAATGTGGAAATCCAAACATTACTGTCAGTGAAAGTATGCTCCTTGATAGAGGTTTCCACAATCTTCATTGCAATTCTGAATTGATGAGAGTTTCCACTTTTATGCTGTTATCTCGTTGCAAAACGCCTTTCAAAAAATTACACCTTGCTGAATAATACATAACTAAATTTTTAAACAACATACTAACTGCTGAATCACTACTAAATCTCTTTGCTGTTCCTTTAAAACTAATTTCATAATTGCGGCGTGAGAATTTTTTCACAATGAGGAAAAAAATCCATGTTTTTCAAAGCAAAATGCTTTTTCTTTTTACTATAATTACACAGAACCTTGTGGGAAGGATGTTTCCCCGGCCTTCTTTGGGGGGGAGCTAGAACTAGGGAACACAGTCTAGGGATAAGGGCAGCGAACATAGGATTGAGATGAGGAAGACTTTCTTCAATCAGAGGGGCCAAATCCTTGGAATTCCCTACCACAGAGGCCAGTAGAGGCTCATTCACTGAGTTTATTAAAGACAGAGACTGATAAGTTGTCTAGATATTAACGATATCAAGGGACATGGAAGTAGTGCAGGAAAATGGTGATGAGGTAGAAAGACAGCCATGATCTCCTTGAATGGGGATTAAGCACAAAGGGCCGAATGCCTCTTAAATTATCTGCTTTAAAAGTCCATTTATCTTATTTTAGCTCTCACCATATATCACATTTAGTCGACTGCCTGAAAATGTAGAAGTGAAAATTTTTTAAGTGGTTTCAATTTCCAGCTATGCTGCATGTGAATACTTCAATTTAATTGGTTGCCTATCTGCTTGCAGCTGCATGCCAAGACTTCAACGTTGCTTGAGGTCAGGATTAAACTGCTGTGAGGAAAGGGAAATTACCACCACAGAGATCGCTTGATCTGTGTGGGCTATTTTCTTTTGAGCTCAATGGTAAGAAACCTTGGCTGACCACTGACCAGAAAATTGGGACACGATATAGCTAGATGCAAACAAATCAGAGCAAAGATACAAGGCTGAACTTTACAGTGGGTTTCAGGACCCATACAATGGGGTGAAAAGTGGGTTCCTCAAATCTGCATGTGCTGGCAGTGGGAATGGCTTGCAAATTTACACCAGGTGATCTTCTAATTGGCCACGTATGGACCCACTGTCTGAGTAAGGATAGCTGGCAGGCTATTGATGCCTTTGCCCCAATCAGAAGGCTGGTGGCTTTAAAACCTCAACAGCATCATGAGGAAAAATGGACATTGTTGAAACAGACAGGAAACCACTGGGACACCTCAACAAAGATGTCCAAGGGCAGTAGCACCCGTGTGACAAAGACAAAACCTCTCTGCAAGCTGTGAAGACAACATAATGAGGCTACAAAGAGATATACATAGATTAAACAAATGGGAAAAAGTGGAATTTTCCATTTTGGCAGCAAGAATAAAAAAGAAACAGATTGATCTGGGTGTCCTGCTGCATACGTCGTGAAAGGTTAATATGCAGAGACAGCAAGTAATTAGGAAAGCTAAGAGAATGTTGTCACTTATTCCGAGTGAAAGGGTACACAAAGCTGGTGGGGGGGGGGGGGGGGGTATGTTGCACTTATAGAAGGCACAGGTGAGACCCTATCTGGAGTACTGTGTACAACATTGGTCACCTCATTTAAACCAAGGGTATAAATACGTTGGAAGTAGTTGAGGGAAGGATTACTAATGCCTGGGATAGCTGGGTGTCCTCTGAGGAAAGTTTGGACAGGCTAGGCTTGTATCCAATAGAGTTTAGAAAAGTAAGAGGCAATTGATTGAAACATTTCCTCTTATGGGAAAGTCTTGAAAGTCACCCATTTATAACAGAGATCAGGAGAAAGGTTTCCTCTCAGGGAGTTGAGACACTTTGGAACTCTCCTCATCAAAAAGGGGGAGGTAATGGCCTAGTGGTATTATCACTGGACTGTTAAACCAGAGACCCAGGTAACATTCAGGAGACGCAGGTTTGAATCCTGTCATGGCAGATGGTGGAATTTGAATCCAATAAAAATCTGGAATTAAGAGTCTAATGATGACCATGAAATGATTGTTGGAAAAACCCATTTGGTTCACTAATGTCCTTTATGGAGGGAAACTGCCATCCTTACCTGGTCTGGTCCACATGTGACTCCAGACCCACAGCAATGTGGTTGACTCTTAACTGTCCTCTGGGTAATTAGGGATGGGCACTAACCAGTCAGTGATGCCCTCATCCAGTTTATGAGTTTTTTAAAAAAGGCGGTTGAAGCAGGGTCTTTTAAGGCAGAGTGAATAGATTTTTGATAAACAAGGGGGTGAAAGACTATCAAGGATAGGTGGGATTGTGGAATAATCAGGATCAGCCATGATCACCAAGTGGCTTCTCCTGCTCACAATTTATATGTTTGTATGGAATACCATCCATGATTCCATCCCCCAACCCCCCCCCACCAACGCCATGGAACCACTAGCTCTGATGGTATCCTGGGTTGCTACAGGAAAGCCACCCTGGTAGTCACCCCTTGTGATGGGAGTTACCTTGTTAGCTCAGTCAGTATATTGGTCTGCAATTGTCCTGAGTTGTGGAAGTTAGTTGCTCGCCTCCATGTTGTAGGCAGTTGATCTGCATTGCAGCCTACCTCCTGCATGCAGCTAGGAAATGCCCTAGACAGTGTGACAGCCAAGGTGATGTCCTGACATTGCTTCTTGCTTTTGTATCAGCTTGCTGCCTCCATACCTGCCACAGAGGCATGATAACGTTCAGCCCGTTAAATTACCAATGTCAACAATATAAAAGTTCAGGACATTCAGATGCAATAAAATCAAACCAGAAAGGCACTGCTGACTGGTTTGGAGAAAGACAAGTTAACGAGTTGGTAAGTTTGTATGTAGGAGCAGAATTAGGCTATTCGGCCCATCGAGTCTGCTCTGCCATTCGATCATGGCTAATATACTCCTCACCCCCATTTATGGATTAAACTGGTGAATCAATGGAGAGATAGAGAAAAAACAAACAGAGATATACAAATGTGAAACCAAACAAAATAGAACAAATAAATCCTGCTTTAGTAATTTGACAGGATAGAAAGAATCTGTAAATTTAAAAACTATGAACAGCCAAAAAAAACCAAAATGCAAGTGAAACTCAAATGATGAGTGCAGAAATTGGAAGAAAGTAGACTTAATTCAGTGAGTTCACTGTTTCAAGTGACTAGAGTCATTTAGTGCTGATTTAATAAGTCCCCCAAATGTTCAGGATGAGCATCATTAGAAATTTCGGGGTCATGCCTGCACTTGAATCACCTTTGGATTGGGAGTTTGCTAATTTGCAGCAGGAAGTTGGATTCTCTCGATGGGTTTAAATAGCTGCAGCAGCTTAAAGAGCCAAATACCACTGAGCAACTTTTGTTTCAGCAAGGAAGAGTGAAAATCATCTGAAGTCGTTGTTGAAGTACCACTTGGCCATGTGAAGCAGGCAAGCGAGGCGTTGAAAGGGTCTGACTTATGGAAACCTTCAAACTGCATCTTTCAGCAGAAGGAGATGTGCTGATTCAGTGCATCAGGGTCGAACAAGGCAATAGGAATCAACCATAAGTTTTAAAAAATTGCAATTATAACTCTTCCCTTTCACTGTTGAAGGGTTTCAAGAGCATATAATTAATACCCAGATACTCTGCAGGGCCCCTTAGACACCTAGCCACACCTGCAAACGTTCTTTTACTCCCAGCCTTATTTGGGTGGATCCATACAAAATCCTCACGCTATCTGCAAATTCCTTGTCTAATGGACCTGTCTCATCCCTGTCTCACTGCCTGCTGACATCTGGGTTTTACTGCATCATACAGTAACCAGAGGATATTCTTTTCACTGAAGTCATTTTTTGAAGTTAATTCAAACAGCAATTTATAACTCAACGCTCACTTTTTGCCTGAAAAAATACAGACATGATCTAGAATGAAATATGCTCAGAGATCTCCATCTGATAAACATTTATACTCAGTGAGGATTCCAAATCCTGTGACACCCAATAACTGCCTGTTCTTGAATGGACATTGTGATATAGCTTTTCACTCAGATTAGCCAGAGGGCCAATAAAACAGAATATTAGTCTTCACTGACAGAACTCATGCTGAAACAATCAGTAATTAAGAGTACAATGGTGGACCTTAAAATTAATCAGGAATTTCATAACTTTTGAACTAATCAGAATCCCAGGTGGGAGAGCCCAAGTATGACAGCAGTTTGAAAGATAACATGAGAGAGATAAAGCTAGAGAGGGGGAAAATGAGAGAGATGGTGAACGAGAAAGGGGGAAGCAAGAGAGAGAGAGAAAGAGAAGCTAAATCTAGACTGAATAATTTAGTGAATTTCTGGCAATTGTTGCATGTCAATATATATATACCTACAATGGGTCTGTTAGATGACAGGAAACATGACCTTTGAGTATAGGAGTTGGGATGTCATATTGAGGTTGTACAGGACTTTAGTGAGGCTTCTTCTGTATGCAGTTCTGGTCACCCTGTTATAGGAAGGATATTATTAAGCTGGAGAGGGTTCGGGAAAGATTTACCAGGACGTTGCCAGGACTGGAGGGTTTGAGTTATAGAGAGAGGCTGGGACTTTTTTCACTGGATTTGATTTGATTTATTTATTGTCATGTGTATGTTATTACAAAATACAGTGAAAAGTGTTGTATAGTGTCGCCACACTCTGGTGCCATCTTAAAACACAGAAAAAAATACCAAAACATAGAATATAAAGGCAGAAAATGACAAAATAAAGTGTTTGACTTTACAGTTCTTCTTGTTTAGTGCTCCACCACGGGCCTGGTGACCAGGCACCTCCACCAACGCCCTCATCACCATGAGTTCTTGATGAACCTCACCAATGCAGGTGGCATTGGTGACCCAAATCTGACTCCACCGCTGCCATGTGTCCACATTGAGCCCACCTCACCGATGCAGCCATTGATGATGCCAAACCTGCCTCCACCTCCATGAATCTGCGCTGGATGCAGATGCTCCTGGGAACCCAAACTCGGCTCCACCGCAGCAGCCACGAGTCGGCGCTAGGACCATATCGATGATGCAGACGTTGTCGGGAACCCAAACACGCCACAAATGTTGCTGCCATGAGTGGGCTCACGTGTCACCGTCAATGCCATCATGATTAAACTCTTCAACAAGAGGTAAGTAACAAAAAAAGAAGAAGAGGGAAAAGAAACAGACGGAGTAGAGGAGCTGCATGCTCAGAAGTGCTACTCCACTACTCCACTGCCAGCTTACCGGAGTGTAGGACAATGAGGGGTGACCTTAGAGAGGTTTATACAATCAAGATGGGCATAGATAAGGTGAATAGCAAAAATCTTTTCCCTAAGTTGGGGAGTTCAAAACTAGGGGGCACATTTTTAAGTTGAGAGGAGAAAATTTTAAAGAAGACATGAAGGCAATTTTCTTTACACAGGGAGTGATTTGTGCGTGGAATGAACTTCCTGAGGAAGTGGTGGATGTGGGTACAGTTACAACGTTTCAAAGACATTGAAAGGTACATGAACAGGAAAGGTTTGGAGGGATATGGGCCAAATGCAGGCAGGTGGGACTAGTTTAGTTTGGGATTATGGTCAGCGTGGACTGGTTGGATTGTTTCCATGCTGTATGACTCTATATCTGAAATGATTCTTAACCTACCCCCGGGCTTCTCTGTTCAATGATAATAGTGGGTGGTTTGGAGGAGCAGTTTCAACATCCTGTGAAGTACACACAACCCTGCTCAGCTAGGCATAGATCCAGTGCATCATGAATCACTGCAAAGGCAGCTCAACCTTTACCAATAGGAGGTGTGTCCCCTGTGTCGGTATTTCCTGAGGCACTGTGGAGGTTCATGGCGGAGTCCATCCATCTCAAGTGCACCAGCCTGGCACAGGATTTTGTGTACATGAGGACCCTGTCTACATAGGACGTTGTTTCTCATCACCATGGGACTGTAAAATCATGCCCAAGGAAGACCATTTGACCCACCTTAACTCATTCATTCAGAGAGAACTTAAAATCGGTGTGGCTTCAGACTCCACAGTTCCTTCAGGAAATTTATTTCTCACAATTAAACCTCTAATAATAAGTCATACATTCACCGTTGGCTAACCTGAACCCATCACTGTTTATCCTGCTTAGTTTAATTTCAGGTACAAGACCATTTCTGCGACAGTTCACTTGCATTTCGTGGAATGATGCAATATAGACATTCCTCCAAGGCCTGATTGTGAACATTTGATGTACTCGAATAAGTCAGAGTTGAAAGATAAATGACCTGACCAGACCAAGATAACTAGATAAAATGTTCAGAAAACCAGAAGCGTATGCAGTGCCTGGCTTATAAATGCTGTCATCAGTTCACTTTAAAAACAAAACAGGAAAAAGGTTGTGGAACTTTTGGGGGAGAAGTGTCAAAAGATAGTAGATTAAGTCAGCCGATTAGGAACAACCTGATATACACATGAAGAGGATGTTAAAGTAAAAGTGACAGAGTACGATAATTAACTGCACAACATTGTCCATCTTCAGCATAAACTAATTACCTTGCCTTCAAGCAAGCCTTGTATAATATAGCAAGATGCCCCTATCACAAATCGAGAACAAGCCTTTGTACAACACCAATCTCAAACTGACATGTTTACATCAACAGAACCAGGCTTACAAATAAAGCCACTGTATTTTTGGGAGGTGGGATGCAGCCACCAAACTGTCTTTCAACAGTAATTTACAAACCTCTGTGAAATATAGCTTCTATTTTGTGCAATAAGCTAAAACTACATTTACAAAATATAATTTCATTTTCCTTATTTCCATTTGGTAGATCTGTTTTTCTTATCCCAGAATGTCCAGGTTCAAGGCCGGATAAAGAGGTAACCATACAATCTCAGCTACTAGTAGATGGCTCAGGCAGGTCTCTCCGCACTTGTGCGCTAGAATCTGGGTAAACAGTGCCCAGCCATCAAGCTTCATTAGTGACAAAGGAGCCAGTGCTCACGTCTGACAACTTAGACAAATGTAGAAACCCTGTAGAAGACAAAATCCTGTCTAAACATGGTATACTTTTGTGTAAATAACAATGTGATGTACATACCAGTATCTGCTTTTACCCAGCTACATTTAATCACTTCTCCAGGGTTGCACTCCTCACTTTAGAAACACTTATGCAACTCATCTTTTGTCTCAATAATCCTTTAAAACAATCTGGCTTATTTCTGTATAAGTGCAGCTTGTTCATTTAGTCAAGTAAAAACACTCCTGAATGTCACTTGCAAGTGCTACTCAATTTTCTATTTCACTTCAGAATTCTTTATCCATCTATTGCATACGTTTAAGGCGGTAAGAGTCAGCACTTCTATAACTTGCTTTCTGAAATGAAATACAAGTTTACCCCCAGTACAGAACATCCACATAAGCATCAACCAGGTAGGGACACTAGGTGGGAAGGATTGTCTTTTGCAATTAGTAAAATTCCAGATCTCCATGTGACCTGTTTGTAAGTGACACCATTGGCGTCAAAGAAGTATATTTTCAACCTGCCCAGATCTGGATTCAGCACCATATGGAATACAATGTTAATACAACCACACTGGTCAATGCTGTAAAACATTTTTAAATGCAGTTTTAAACATTTCTATTTCTTTACAACCTGAAGGGAATGCGGATTTCCTGAGTATGAAACAATGTTACTTGCTTCCAGAGAATAAGTGCATAAAATGGCTGCTGCTGTACATGAATTCTGGTTGAATAAAAAAATGAGACAGACAGTGAATTGTTCACAGACATAAGTACCACAACTGTTGTACAGATAGTTGTACGCATATTGTGCAATATACAGACATTAAGATCTGTACTTCAGGTCAGATTGATGTCACTGCAGCATTTCCGACACATTGTAAAGTCTGGTGTAAGAGAATCAGTTTCGTACCAATGGGTTCTCCAAATGCAACTTGCATTTTTTTTTGCCTTTTTCCAAAAATTTACATCCCTCTTCAGAAGGTGTTAACTCGTGTGGAAATACAATTCCAGAGGTACCTCAAGTAACTATTCTTCAGGTAGGAACCTATATGGTGAATGTTAACAAGAAATTCCACCACTATGGTGTCAACCAAGCCACATTGCGTCTTTGCCCAATCCTGTGCTCTTCCAGCAGGAGTGTGTAATGGCCAGGATCAAGCACCTATGTTGATTTCCCCCACCTTTTTCCAAGAGTGCCAACACCGAATGCAATACCCTTACATCCAAACTGGCAGAGACCACTGCCTCAGTACAGATCAGGGATTGAACACAAAACGTGGATTTTATGATTGAACTATTCCCTGCACAAATTCCCAAATCAGGAGCTCTACCTTGTAATTTTCAAATAAAAACCATGAAAACAAGAAAAAGGCTCAACACAGCAGGTGTGACATATGATCAGATTCAATGACAATCTAAGTTATGTATAGTTTAAGAAATCCTAATTCTTTGCTTCTACAACCCCAGGTTTTCAATGAATTAATGTGAGTGGCGCCAGTGAGGGACTCCAAATGCAACTGTCATCGCTGCAGAGTTCTGGAACCTGAATTGACTTCCAAAAAAGACCAAGAAATAAATATGTGCTTACATAGTTTTGTGGAAAAGACCATTGAAAACTGCCTTCTTTCCCAAAGGCATATGCGAACATAGTGGAGTGAAGGTGATTACAACTTCCTGATTACATGCTATTTGTCTAATTTTAATCCACAAGTCTTCAGTTGTGCAGGTCATGATGATGGCCAATTCATCAGATCCTTGTCTATCACTTCTAGTGAGTAACATGTCGTGAACACTCAAAGACCAAGCAGGGAATCCTTTCTGGGGCAGCAGGAAGTAGGACACCAACAGACGAAGGCCTCTGAAGGTGTACTTGATTCTTGTAGTAGTTTAGTGCCTGCTTTTGGCATGGACATTGCTGGAATTTCTGCCACTGATAACATTTACTCATCATCCCTGCCAACTGCATTTTCAGATTATCTAAAAGCATTTCATGAATATTAAGAAAACTGTAAAAATGCTAAGATTGGCAAAAATGGTCATTTACCCTGCAATTACTGCATGTGTACATGTAACACGGAAACATTAAGAGGACTGATGGGTGACATCATCTATTTTGAGTGTTAAATTCAAAGATCAGATGTACTTTGTTTACATTCATCAAATATATTCACTAGATGCTTAAAATGTTGCCCTTGTTCTCATGTTTCAGGTACAAATGAAGTGATAGAGAAAACTATCACTTTTACTTTCCATTGTTATTGCTACATCGTAAAATATCTGTACAAGTGGAAATTCCTTTACAAACTGAATTATCACCCCATCCCTCCTCTCTTTAGATCACTGGTCCAAAACAATTCAGAAAGTACTTCAGAGTATCATTTGATAGTTGGAAACCCAGTTTTTCAAAGGAAACGCTGTGTGTGCATCAAGCCTGCTACCCTGTGTGAACCTAAATGTTTGCAACAAAAGAAAGTGGTTCACTGATCGACATCATTGCTAAATACCTCAAGCACAAGTGGTGTAAGGTGTGTGTTACAATCAGGATTAAAGGTCAGAGACTGGAACTGTTTGGAATGTTCCTCGCTCAGGCTTCGGAGGTCTGTCAACTTCTGGATCATCTTCGGATACAATAACCGATTACCTGGAGGAGGATGTTTGGCTCGGATGTATGACTGAAGAGTTTCGGATAACCCATCTTGAATACGCTCCACTTGAACACGGTTCTGTACTCCGGGACGATCTGAAAATATACGCAGAAACAAAAGATTGTGGCTACAGTTTTCACAATGGGAATAAACAGCCAAAAGCAGAGAAGCAACAGGTGACAACTATGAAGCAGTAGGTTGTCAGCCTGAAGCTAATACTTGAACTCAAGTACAGAATCTAGTCTGACACTCTGGTACCATTACCAAGGGAATGCTGCAGTGTTAGAGGTGCTGTGTTTTGGATTAGACGTTAAACTAAGGTCCCATCTCCTCTCTCATATGGACAGGAAAAAAACTTTTTAAAGATTCTTCATTCTTCACAGATCAGTGCAATTCCCTTGTGAGTGAAGATCTGTCACCACATGTCAATCGACATTAAAAACAAAAGGATTCCTGGTCATTTATCTGATTGCTGAGCACAAAATGATTGTTGTGTTGTGACAGTTGTGAAAGATGGAATTTTTCTTTCTTCTCTGACCTGTATGAAAAATTACTGCTGGACAAGAGATTAATCAAACAACTAATCTACTGAAAGGCATCAACAAGGTAGAAAACAAGAAATACGTCTGAAGGAAACCTCTTGTCCAGGTTATCCTTTCAGAATAGCAAGCCTATCACTCCCCCAACCTGCTCGGGAACGTCAGGGAGCTCCTGGCAACAACGTGTCACAAATGGTCAAACTGACCTAAATGCAGCTCTTCAGAGGCTAAATTCATCGTTTAGCTTTGTTTTATGCCATGATTAGATTTCAGACATGGTGCCTGAATTAATCTGATACAGGCAACAAATGATAATTTAATATTCCTATGATGCTCAGTATCTGCTACTATGTAAACGTTTTAAATTTCGCAAGTTGGGCTGAACTGTGTCCTCAGGAGGTATTAAGCCCAAATCAAAAGCTGACATTGGAGTGAAGCTTTTAAGAAATTGATCTTCCAAAATTCTCTACATTCTCGAACACCATTATTTTATAAAGGACAGGGAACAGAAAAACAGAACAGAACAGAAAACAAGGAACTAAAGCCCATGCTCACTGGTTGGTGAAATCCTGGAATCTATGATGTAGTAATTAGATTGCAATATGATTTATGAAAGCAAAATTGTATTTAACAATTTTATTAGAGTTTTTGGGATTGTAACTTGCAGCATAGAAAGTTGTGGCGTATTTCAATTTTTGGAAAGTATTCTACAATATACTATGCTATACTAACTGCTGTGTACTTACCACCACAAGCAAAAGTTGAGGAAGCTCTGGATGTGCTGTACTCCACCACCAACACCCTGGAGACAGAACACCCCGAGGCCCTGTTTATTGTAACTGGTGACTTCAATCAAGCCAATCTAAGGAAGGTGCTGCCCAAGTACCACCAGAACATTACCTGCCCCACCAGGGGCCCGACCACTGCTACACCACTGTGAAGGATGCCTACCGCTCCATCCACCACCCTCATTTCGGGAATTCTGACCACAATGCCATGGTTCTTCTCCCAGCTTACAGGCAAAAGCTCAAGCAGTAGACCCCCTCGTGGATACAGGTCGAGTGCTGGTTGGAGGAGGCAGAGGGTCAACTCCGGTGCTGTCTGGAATTGGCTGATTGGGCCATGTTCAAACAGGCCGCAGGTACCTTGGACAAGTACACTATCACCGTCACAGCCTTTATCAGCAAGTATGTGGAGGACTGCATACCGAGGAAGTCAATCCGGGTGTTCCCCAACAGGAAACCCTGGATGAATCAGGACATACAGAACCTGCTAAAAACCAGGCGTGAGGCCTTCAGATCAGGAGACCCACCCAAATATAAGGAACCAAAGTATGACCTTTGCAGAGCCATTAAGACAGCCAAGGACCAATACTGATCCAAACTAGAGACCCAGACAGACACCCGGCGACTATGGCAAGGACTGAATGACATCACAGGTTCTAAACGGAGACAGTGCAAGATAGCAGACGATGACATATCCTTCCCAGATCATCTCAATGCCTCTATGCTCACTTAAAGCAGAATTTTGGCCGAGAGGTAACATCTATTCTGACAAGTCCTGATGAACCTATCCCAACAGTCACTGCAGAGGTCAGATCAGTTTTCCTTCGTGTGAATCCAAGGAAAGCGATGGGACCAGATGGAGTACCAGTCCATGCACTCAGAGCATGTGCAGATCAACTGGCAGAGATCTTCTCGGGCATCTGCAACCTCTCCCTGCAGCAGGCCACTGCTCCTGCCTGTTTCAGAGGGCCAACATCATCTCTGTGCCTAAGGCAGCTCATGCAGCATGTCTCAATGACTACCGCCCAGTGGCCCTAACCTCGGTGGTCATGAAGTGCTTTGAAAGGCTGGTCATGGCATTAATCAACTCCAGCCTCCCCACTACTCTAGACCCACTCCAATTTGCCTATTGGACCAACAGATCCACGTCAGATGCCATATCACTTGCCCTTCACTCCTCCCTAGAACATCTTGACACAAGAACATCTACGTAAGAATCCTACTCATTGACTGCAGTTCAGCCTTCAATAATATTATCCCCGTGAGACGGATTACTAAACTTAGTGATCTTGGACTAAGCCTCACTTTCTGCAACAGGATCCTCAGTTTCCTGACCCACAGGCCACAATCAATGAAGACTG
>NC_057752.1:12067055-12091790 GCF_004010195.1 Chiloscyllium plagiosum
ATAGAATCCATCTACCAGGCCCGCTGTCAAGGAAAGGCCGCCAGCGTTCTCAAAGATCCATCCCACCCTGGCAATGTTTTTCTACAACCTCTACCATCGGGGAGAAGGTACAGAGGCCTGAACACACCCACCAGCCGGTTTCAAAACAGTTTCTACCCTACTGTTGTTAGAATACTGAATAGATTCACAAACTCTTAACATTCGCCTGTACCTGTGTGTTTGTTTTTGCCGCTGTTTCCCTATTATTTAGTTATCTATGTTACTTAACTCTGGGATCTGCCTGTATTGCTCACAAGACAAAGCTTTTCACTGTGTCTCGGTATACGTGACAATAAATTCAATTCAATTCAATTCAAGAAAGTACCACACTAGAGGCTATTACACAAAATCAAGAAATTGGGGAAGTATATTAAGATGGACTAACAAGTGGTGAAAGACAGATTAACAGAAAACAGGGTTAAGTAGAGCATTTTCAGAGTAGCCAGCTGTAATTATTGTGGTACCACAGGGCCAGCGTTTAGGTCTAAGGTATTTGCAACCTATATCAATGACTTACACGAGGGGACTGAGTAATGCTTCCAAGTTTGATGAAGACACAAAGCTAGCTGGGAAAGCAAGTAATGAGGAAATCATAAAGAGGCTGTAGAGTGATACAGGAAGGTTAAATGAGTGGACAAAAACATGACAAATGGGATAGTGTGAAGTTATCTATTAAAGAAAAACAGAAAACCAGAATTTAATTTTGAATGATAAGAGACAAGGAAATGTCGGTATTCTGAGTGACCTCACTATCATTGTATATGATTTAAAAAGTTAATCTTTGTACAAGGAGTAATTAGAAAACCAAATATTAGAGGGACTGATATGGAAAAGAAAACATGTGAATTAAGAAGAGGAGTTAGCCTTCAGGCTCCGCCATTCAATAAGATTATGGTTGGTCTGATGACTGCACATACACATTTACCAAGGTAACTTTGATATCCTTGCTTATCAAGAATCTATCTGCCTTTGCTTTAACAATATTTAAAGATTGTACATCCACTGCCTTTTGAGGGAGAGAATTCCAAAGACTCTCAATCTTCTGAGAAAAGAAATCCTCATCTTGGTCTTAAAAGGGCAGCCCGATTATTTTTAAATAGGGATCCCTAATTCTAGACTAACTCTTCCATAGGAGGTAGCATCCTCTCCACATTCATCCTGTCAAGACCTCTCAGGATTTTATACATTTCAATTTCTTGTTGCTCCAAACTCTAGCAGATACAAGCCTAGCCTGTTGAACCTTTCCTTATGAGACATTCCAAGTATTTTTTTTAGCACAAATAGTATTGGGTTCGCTGTTATAGCCAGTCCCTGGGGGAGGGTTCCCAATGCTTTATAGAACATAGAAAAGTACAGCACAGAACAGGCCCTTTGGCCCACAATGTTGTGCCGATGTTTAAGCCTAATGTAAAATATAATAACCTAACCTACACACCCCTCAATTCACTGCTATCCATGTGCATGTCCAGCAGTCGCTTAAATGTCCCCAATGACTCTGCTTCCACCACCACCGCTGGCAACGTATTCCATGCACTCAACTCTCTGCGTAAAGAACCTACCTCTGGTGTCTCCTCTATACCTTCCTCCTAATATCTTCAAACGATGACTTCTCGTACCAGTCAATCCTGCCCTGGGGAAAAGTCTCTGGCTATTGACTCTATCTATCCCTCTCATTATCTTGTACCCCTCGATCAGGTCTCCTCTCTTCCTCCTTCTCTCCAGAGAGAAAAGTCCAAGCTTATTCAGCCTCTCCACATAAGGCAAGCCCCCCCAGTCCAGGCAGCATCCTGGTAAACCTTCTTTGCACCCTCTCCAAAACCTCTGTATCTTTCCGATAGTAGGGTGAGCAGAACTGGACACAATATTCCAAGTGTAGAGTCACCAGGGACTTGTAGAGCTGCAGCAAAACCCCGCGGCTCTTAAATTTGATCCCCCCGTTAATGAAAGCCAAAACACCACATGTTTTCTTAACAACCCTATCCACTTGGGTGGCAACTTTGAGGGATATATGTACTTGCACACCCAGATCCCTCTGTTCCTCCACACTGCCAAGAATCCTGTCTTTAATCCTATATTCAGCATTTGAGTTCAACCTTCCAAAATGCATCACTTCGCATTTATCCAGGTTGAACTCCATCTGCCATTTCTCGGCCCAGCTCTGCGTCCTGTCTATGTTGCGCTGCAGCCTGCAATAGCCCTCTATACTATCGACGCCACCTCCAACCTTTGTGTCATCTGCAAATTTACTAACCCACCCATCAACCTCCTCATCCAAGTCATTTATAAAAACTACAAAGAGCAGAGGCCCAAGAACAGAGCCCTGCAGGACCCCACTCAACACTGTCCTCCAGGCAGAATACTTTCCATCTATAACCACTCTGGCCTTCTGTCAGCCAACCAATTCTGAATCCAGATAGCCAAATCTCCCTGTATCCCATACTTCCTGACTTGATGAATGTGCCTACTGTGGGGAACCTTATCAAATGCCTTGCTGAAATCCATATACACCACATCCACTGCTCGACCGCTGTCAACCTGTCTTGACACCTCCTCGAAGAACTCAATAAGATTTGTGAGGCATGACCTACCCCTCACAAAGCCATGCTGACTGCCTTTAATCACGCTATGCTTTGCCAAATAGTCATAAATCCTATCCCTCAGAATTCTTTCCAAAACTTTGCTGACCACAGACGTAAGGCTGACTGGTCTGTAATTGCCAGGGATTTCCCTATTCCCCTTCTTGAAAAGTGGAATAACATTCGCCTCCTTCCAATGCTCCAGTACGACTCCCATGGAGAGTGAGGAGGCAAATATCCTTGCCAGCAGCTTAGCAACCTCCTTTCTCGCTTCCTGGAGCAGCCTGGGATAAATCTGGTCTGGCCCTGGGGACGTATCAATCTTAATGTTTTCCAAAATTTCCAGCACATCAACTTCATCAATCTTGATCTGGTCAAGATTGTATTCCAGCTCCTCTAAGTTTTCACTTACAACAAGTTCCCTTTCCTTGGTGAAAACCGAAGCAAAAAACTCATTTCGGGCTTCCCCTATCTGCTCAGACTCCACGCACAAGTTCCCTCCGCTATCCCTGATCGGCCCTACCTTCTCCCTGATCATTCTCTTATTCCTCACGTATGAGTAAAATGCCTTTGGGTTCTCTAATCCTTCCTGCCAAGCCTTTTTCATGTCCCCTCCTGGCTCTCCTCAGTCCATTTCTGAACTCCTTTCTGGCAAGCCTGTAATCCTCTAAAGCTAAGCTAGATCCTTGCTTCCTCCACCTTACATAAGCTGCCTTCTTCCGTTTGACGAGAATTTCCTTTGTTCTTGTCATCCAAGGCTCCTTAATCTTACCCATTCTCACCTGTCTCAGAGGAACAAATTTGTGCATCACTTGCAACAACTACTCCTTAAACAGTCTCCACATGTCTGCTGTGCCCTTTCTGTGGAACAATTGCTCCCAGTCTGTACTTCCCAACTTCTGTCTAATAGCATCATAATTTCTTTGTCCCCAATTATATATCTTCCCTCGGTAACTGCCCCTTTCCCTCTCCAAGGCTATGGTAAATGTGAGGCAGTTGTGATCACTGTCACCAAAGTGTTCTCCCACCGCGAGATGTGACACCTGGCCGAGCACCAAATCCAAAATGGCCTCTCCCCTCATCTACATACTGAGTAAGGAAACCCTCCTGAACATACCTGACAAAAATGGCTCCTTCCAAACCATCTGCACTAAGGAGGTTCCAGTCGATATTGGGAAAGTTGAAATCACCCATAACCACAATCCTGCTACTTCTGCATTTTTACAGAATCTGCCCGCCTATGAGTTCTTATGGTTCCAGTTAGATACCCCAAATTATTAGGTTGCTGGGTGAGGACAGATGAACTGGCTCCCTGACTTCATTCACTTATCCCATCTTGTTTGATAGCAACAGGTTATCTAAAAAGGATCCCCTTCCTTATGGATAATTTTCTCCAAGACAAATGAATTTAGGTTTTAAAAGGAACTAATTTAAACAGTCTTTCTTGAGTTAAAGAAGAGTGAGTTCATTAGTTACTAAATGCAAAAATGTAATCGTACATTTGGATGAGAAATGAGAAGTGAATAGAAAAGCTTAAAAATATATGGATCAGTCTCTGGTTTAATCTTGGTGGAACATTAAGGTTGTTGCATTGGGTACTACCAGTAGTGTTTCTTGGTTTTGCAAGTTAGCTGAAATTCTTTAGTTCCGTTTAGCTTCAACAGTGGCTGGTTTCCAGCACTAAGTGCTAGTTATTATACCATTTTTCCTGCAGTGCAAGGGTGTTTAATGGCTGACCTAAAGCTGTGACTTTCCCAGCCCATTACTTGACACTACCACATCGGTCCACCAACACACAGACCAAGGGGTGCAGTTGATTTTTAACCTGTTTTATTTCTAGAAGGACAAAACAAAAAAAAATTGACTTGTGTCCACAATTTGAAATATAAACACTAGGAGATGTTTTTATTAGGCAAGACAGGCTCTTGATGCAAATAAGCATTTGAAGAGGCAGATGCCATCGCAGTTTAGTATTTTATCCAATCATAAGAGAGCACCTCTGACAATGCAACACTAGATTTTTAGCACAGATTCAAATGCTACAATCAGGGAAAGACCGAACAAAGTCAGGATGAGCTTACTGTTGTGCGGGATCTTCCAGTATGGATCACTGGATAACAGCAGCAGCTGGAATCCTGGCTGGCATTAATTCTCACCTACTTGGGTTCAGAAAATTCAAGGGATCAATACAAGGGATCAACACAAATGGTCTGGATGAATCACTGAGCCATCAAGAGGGTCATCACTGCTTTCCACAGAATTCTCATATTTTGCATTTGAAGCAGTCTTTTTGTTTTGTTTAGTTATTAGAGTCATTGAGATGTACAGCACGGAAACAGACCTTTTGGTCCAACTCATCCATGCTGACCAGATATCCCGACCCAATCTAGTCCCGTTTACTAGCACTTGGACCATCTCCCTCGAAATCCCTCCTATTCATATACCCATCCAGATGCCTTTTAAATGTTGTAATTGTACCAGCCTCCACCACTTCCTCTGGTAGCTCATTCCGGACACGCACCACCCTCTGTGTGAAAATGTTGCCTCTTAGGTCTCTTTTATATCTTTCCCCTCTCACCTTAAATCTATGCCCTCTAATTCTGGACTCCCCCACCCCAGGGAAAAGACTTTGCCTATTTACCCTATACATGTCCCTCATGATTTTATAAACCTCTATAATGTCACCCCTCAGCCTCCGACGCTCCAGGGAAAACAGCCCCAGCCTATTCATTGTCTCCCATTAGCTCAAATCCTCCAAACCTGGCAACATCCTTGTAAATGTTTTCTGAATTCTTTCAAGTTTAACAACATCCTTCCTATAGCAGGGAGACCAGAATTGCACACAATACTCCAACAGTGGCCTAACCAATGTCCTGTACAGCCACAACATGACTTCCCAACTCCTCTACTCAATGCTCTGACCAATAAAGGAAAGCATACCAAACACCTTCTTCACTATCCTGTCTACCTGCGACTCCACTTTCAAGAAACTATGAACCTGCACTCCAAGGTCTCTTTGTTCAGCAACACTCCACAGGACCTTACCATTAAATGTATAAGTCCTGCCCTGATTTGCCTACTTAAAATGCAGGACCTCACACTTATGTAAATTAAACTCCATCTGCCATTCCTCAGTCCGTTGGCCCATCTGATCAAGATCCCATTTAATCTGAGGTAACCTTCTTTGCTATCCACTACACCTCCAATTTTGGTGTCACCTGCAAACTTACTATCTATACCTCTTATGTTCACATCCAAATCATTTATATCAATGACAAAACGTAGTGGACCCAGCATCGAATCTTGTGGCACACCCGCTGGTCACAGGCCTCCAGTCCGAAAAGCAACCCTCCACCATCTTTGAGCCAGTTCTGCACCCAAATGGCTAGTTCTCCCCATGATTTAACCTTGCTAACCAGCCTACCATGAGGAACCTTGATGAACATCTTACTGAAGTCCACATAGATCACATCCACCACTCTGCCCTCATCAATCCTCTTTGTTACTTCAAAAAACTCAATCAACTTAGTGAGACACTATTTCCAACGCAGAAAGCCATGTTGACTATCCCTAATCAGTCCTTGCCTTTCCAAATATATGTACATCCTGTCCCTCCGGATTCCCTCCAACAACTTGCCCACCACCGAGGTCAGGCTCACCGGTCTATAGTTCCCTGGCTTGTCTTTACCACTCTTCTTAAACAGTGGCACCACGTTGCCAATCTCCAGTCTTCTGGTACCTCACCTGGGACTATCGATGATACAAATATCTCAGCAAGAGACCCAGCAATCACTTCCCTAGCTTCCCACAGAAGGGGTACACCTGGTCAGGTTCCAGGGAGTTATCCACCTTTAGGTGTTTTAAGACATCCGGCACCTGCTCCTCTGTAATATGGACATTTTTCAAGATGTCGCTATTTATTTCCCAATGTTCTCATCTTCCATATCCTTCTTCACAGTAAACATTGATGCAAAATACTCATTTAGGATCTCACCCACCTCCTGCGGTTCCACACATAGGTGGCCTTGATAATCTTTAAGAGGACCTATTCTCTCCCTAGTTACCCTTTTACTGTTAGTAATTTTATTTGCCAAAGCTATCTCATGTCCCCTTTTTACCCCCCTAATTTCCCTCTTAAGTATACTCCTACTGCCTTTATACTCTTACAGGGATTCACTTGATCTCTGCTGTCTGTACCTGACATATGCCTCCTTCTCTTCTTGACCGAAACTTCAATTTCTCTAGCCATCCAGCATTCCCTACACCTACCACCCTTGTCCTTCATCCTAGCAGGAACATACTGTCTCTGGACTCTTGTTATCTCATTTTTGAAGGTTTCCTATTTTCTAGCCATCCCTTTACCTGCAAACATCCACCCCCAATCAACTTTTGAAAGTTGTTGCTTAATACCATCAAAGTTAGCCTTCCTCCAATTTAGAACTTTAATTTCTTTATCCAGTCTATCCTTTTACAATACTATTTTAAATCTAATAGAATTATGGTCGCTGGCTCCAAAGTGCTCCCCCACTGACACCTCAGTCACCTGCCCTGCCTTATTTCCAAAGAGTAGGTCAAGTTTTACACTTCATTCATTACACTTTATTTTACACTTCACTGAAGGGCTTTTGCCTGAAACGTCGATTCTCCTGCTCCTCGGATACTGCCTGAACTGCTGTGCTTTTCCGACTCTGATCTCCAGCATCTGCAGTCCTCACTTTCTCCAAATTTTGCACCTTCTCCAGTATTTGCATCCACATACTGAATCAGAAAATTGTCTTGTACACATTTAACAAGTTCCTCTCCGTCCAAGCCCTGAACAGTATGCAGTCCCAGTCTATGTTTGGAAAGTTAAAAACCTGGACAATAACCACCCTATCATTCTTACAATAACTGAGATCTCCTTACAAATTTGTTTCTCAATTTCCCGCTATCGAGGGAGTCTGTAGTACAATCCCAATACGGTTCTCAATTCCACCCTGGACGTATTCCCAGGAATATCCTACCTAAGTTCAGCTGTAATGTCATTCCTAATTGAAAATTACACTCCCCCTCCTCTCTTGCCCTCGCTTTCTGTGCTTCCTATGGCATCTATACCCCGGAACATTAAGCTGCCAGTCCTGTCCATCTCTGAGCCATGTCCCTGTAACAGCTATGACATCCCAGTCCCATGTTCCCAGTCCCATGTTCCCAACCATGCCCTGAGTTCATCTCCCTTACCTGTTCGGCCTCTTGCATTGAAATAAATACTGATTAATTTATCAGTCCTACCTCATTCTCTGCTTTGTTCCTGCCTGCCCTGACTGTTTGACTAGCTCCTTTTCCCAACTCTATCAGTCTCAGTCTCTTTCCTCACTATCTCCCAGGGTTCCACACCACCTTACTAGTCTAAATACCCCCGAAAGGCTCCCCATCAATATATTAGTCCCCTTCCAATTCAGGTGCAATCCACCCTTCTTACCATCCTTCCACTCCAGATGAGATTCCAATGATCCTTCTCCCCTGCACCAGCTCCTCAGCCACACATTCATCTGCTCCTATCCTCACTAGCTCATGGCACGTGCAATAATTTAGATATTACTACCCTCGAGGACCTCTTTTTTAAAAATTCCTGCCCACTTCCGATATTCTCTCCTCAGAACCTTGTCCTTTTGTTCTTCCTATGTTGTCAGTTCCAATGTGTACAACAACCTCCTACTGGCCCCTCTCCCCTTTGAGAGTATTCTGCACCCTCTCTGAGACATCCTTGACCCTGGCACCAGGGAAACAACACACCATTCTGGTTTTTCACTGTCAGCCACAGAAATGTCTGTCTGTGCCTCTGACTAGAGAGTCCCCAATCACAGATGACCGCTTGGAACCTGAAGTACCCCTCGTTATATTACAGCCTGCCTCGGTACCAGAAACCTGGCTGTTAGTGTTGCATTACCCTGGGAGAACATCACCCCCTACATTTTCCGAGCCAGCATACTTGTTTGAGATGGGGATAGCCACAGGAGACTCCTGAACTACCTGTCTCTCTCCCCTACTTTTTCTGGAGGTAATCTGACGATATCTGCGGTTTTTCTCCCTTCGTGTAACTGCCATCCATCACACCCCTAGCTCCTGTAAATTCCTCACTGCCTCTAACTGTTGCTCCATCAATCCATGCAATCCGATGGGATTCACAACCAAACACACTTCCTGCAGACATAATCATTGGTAACATGGAAACCGTCCCTAATCTCCTACATCCAACAGGAAGAGCACATCATTCTACTAAAGGCCATCTTTGCACCTTAACCATCCACAGACCCAGAAAATAGCACAGTCTTACTGCTCTAAAAAACACTGCTCCAGGCTAACTCAGTACCCTATGTTTTTATATTTTTGAAGTTTAATCAAGAGACAGATCTCAATAAAAATGTATAATCAGAAAAGAGCCCACCCTACTTACTAATGCAGAGTTACAAAATAAAACTGTAAGGTTATACTTTAAAATGAACCACTTAGTCACTCCCCCACACAGGTTTCTCCAAGGTCAGCCATGCATTTTGCTATTTATTTTACTTTGATGAACTCTGATGCCTAGAGATACTTGAAATCAAACAGCAGAGATTGTCAGTTGTGCAGATTCACTGTTGGGTCAGCCAGCAGTGTAGATTTATTTCTCAGTTTGATTCACTGACCATGTGGTCACTATCTTTGTCTCTATTCCTCCTTTTTAAAGTACCGTTGTTTTGATTTTTTTTTTCCCCCAAGTTCCAAAACACTGCAGCAGCTTATAACACAGTAATTACTGCTCCCGGAATTCGAGGAGATCAGCTCCAACACTGAAAATACCTCAAAAAAGGAGCAGCTCTTACAGTCACAACGTCTTCCCGTCCTCCATCCTTTGAAGCTGTGCTGTTGCACTTACCCGGTGAAAGGATGCAGATAGCCATGAGAAGAACATGTTCTGCTTCGTGTAAATTCAGATTCTTCAAGCCGACCTGAAATTTTATCAGTGGTTCAAGCAACTCCAGGGAATGGCCAGCTACAAAAGGGCACAAGAGGAAAGTGAAAATCGTTCTGGAGATGCATTTAAACATTCTTTTCTTTTAAATGAAAAAGTAAAAACCCAAATGGTTAGGAAATCAGAAAATCAATGTTACAAATAAACCATCAATTAGCACCTTTTCTTGCCCTCATTTCTAAAAAACAATCTAGGTTGACAGGCTGAAATAACGCTATAAATAAATAAGTAATGTCAAAAGCAGTGGCAATTGGTAGGTGCCTGAACAGCAAACTTTGGCTTGATAGCTTCATGCGCTGGAGATGCTTACAACATGGCATCATGTTGGTAATGCGTTTACCTCTTGCACCTGGCAGCTCTTGGCTCTCTTCAGTGCTCATAAGGAATAGACTCGCAACTTTCTTTCAGTGGTTGGCTAGTTTGTTTCAGTGTGTGGACCCTTTAAATTCTTTGACAGATTTTACATGGCTGTGTACAAGTGGCTATTTAAGGAGGATGACCAATGCACAGTCTGTGAACTGCAGCAAGCGGCTCAGGGAAGAAACAATACCGCCAAGCCCTGGAAAACCAGACTCATTAAATTAATACGACTCTCAATCTGAGGAATAACGGCTTATTTAAACATAATAAATCACTGACCCTCCACTCTGGAGCAAGCTATGAGGACAGCATATTTAAAATCAGAAGTAGGTGTGGTCATAGTGGGTTAGAACATAGAACAATACAGCGCAGAGCAGGCCCTTCGTCTCTCGATGTTGCACCGACCTGTGAACTAATCTAAGCCCATCCCCCTACACTATCCCTTCATCATCCACATGCTGTTTAAATCTCCCTAATGTGGCTGAGTTAACTGCCCTACATTGGCAGGTAGGGCATTCCATCCCCTTACCACTCTCTGAGTAAAGAAATTGCCTCTTACATCTGTCTTAAATCTATCACCACTCAATTTGCAGCTATACCACCTCATACAATCTGACATCATCATCCTAGGAAAAAGACTTTAACTGTCTACCCTATCTAATCCTCTGATCACCTTGTATATCTGTATCAAATCACCTCTTAGCCTTCTTCTTTCCAATGAGAACAGACCCAAGTCTCTCAGCCTTTCCTCATAAGACCTTCCCTCTACACCAGGCAACATCCTGGTAAATCTCCTCTGCACCCTTTCCAATCCTTCCTATAATGGGGCGACCAGAACTGTACACAATATTCCAAGTGCAGCCAAACCAGAGTTTTGTATAGTTACAGCATGACATTATGGCTCCAGAACTCAATCCCTCTACCAATAAAACCTAACACACCGTATGCCTTCTTAATGGTACTGTCCACCTGGGTGGCAACTTTCAGGGATCTATGTACATGGACTTCAAAATCCCTCTGCGCATCCACACTACCAAGAATCTTTCCACCGACCCAGTACTCTGCCTTCCTGTTATTCTTCCCAAAGTGAGTCACCTCATATTTATCTGCATTGAACTCCATTTGCCACCATTCCAACACCTCCTCCCTAGCTTCCCAGAGAATCCTCGGATAAATCCCATCTGGCCCAGGGGACTTGTCTACTTTCGCTCCTTCTAGAATTGATAGCACCTCTTCGTTACTAACCTCGATCCTTTCTAGTCTAATATCTTATACCTACCTCATTCCTCTCCTCTACAATATTCTCCTTTTCCTGAGTGAAAACCGATGAGAAATATTCGTTTAGCACCTTTCCAATCTCCACAGGGTCCACACACAACTTCCCACTTCTGTCTTTGACTGACCCTATTCCTACCCTCGTCATCCTTTTATTCCTCACAGACCTATAGAAAGCTTTAGGGTTCTCCTTTATTCTACCTGCTAAAGACGGCTCATGTCCTCTCTTTGCTCTTCTTAACTGTCTCTTTAAATCCTTCCTAGCTAATCTGTAACTCTCCATCGCCTCATCTGAAACATCTCGTTTCATCATCACATAAGTCTCCTTCTTCCGCTTAACAAGAGATGCAAGTTCTGTAGTAAACCACGGTTCCCTTACCTTATCACTCCCTCCCTGCCTGACGGGGTCATACCTATCAAGGTTGAACTCATTTGTTCAATTTGACCTCTACCCTGACCACCACCCCCAATTATTGGTGAGACAGGGGAACGTTTAAAACGATCACCTTCCTTCCGCTCTCCCAACAACTATCAAACCCCAAAGAACGAGGCAATCCCATAAACAACAGATCAGATCTCAGCTCTGCAGTCCTGCCACATCCAGTTGTGAATGGTTCTGCTTCCTGCTGGGAGGTTCTATGCACACCGATTAGCATGGCCATGCATTGGCTTCAGCAAGCCACTGCCGCACACAGACCTTGGAGATCCATGAGAAAATATTAGAGGGATCACTGGTCGTGGGCAGCTTAAAAACACAAACAGGAGAATAAGGCTCCACAAATACCCCATCCTCAATGATTGGAGCCTCCAGCACATCAGTGCAAAACATAAGGCTGAAGCATTCACAGCAATCTTCAGCCAGAAGTGCTGAGTGAGTGATCTACCCCAGCCTCCTCTAGCAGTCCCCAGCATCACAGATACCAGTCTTCAGCAATTCACTCCACATGATATTAAGGAACTATTGGAGGCACCAGATACTGCAAAGACTATGGTCCCTGACAATATTCTGGCAATATTATTGAAGGCTTGTGCTCCAGAACTAGCTGCACCTCTTGCCAAACTGGTCCAGTACAGCCCCAGCACTGGCATACACCAGACAATGTAAAAAGTTGCCCAGTGTGTCCTGGACATAAAAATCTGGACAAGTCCGATATGGTAAATAGATTAGATTAGATTAGATTACAGTGTGGAAACAGGCCCTTCAGCCCAACAAGTCCACACCGACCCGCCGAAGCGCAACCCACCCATACCCCTACATTTATTCCTTACTTAACACTACGGGCAATTTAGCATGGCCGATTCACCTGACCTGCACATCTTTGGACTGTGGGAGGAAACCGGAGCACCCGGAGGAAACCCACGCAGACACGGGGAGAACATGCAAACTCCACACAGTCAGTCGCCTGAGGCGGGAATTGAACACGGGTCTCAGGCGCTGTGAGGCAGCAGTGCTAACCACTGTGCCACCGTGCCGCCCACAAATAATGGAGATTAGATTACAGGAGGATATAGATGGGTTGCATAGACAGGTACATTGGTGGCAAATGGAATTTAATCCAAAAAAAAGTGGGGTGATGCACTTATGTAGGACAAAAAAGCAAGGGAATACATGATGACCAGTTCTGAGGAAGGGTCACTGGACCCAAAACAGTAACTCTGGTTTCTCTCCACAGATGCTGTTGAGAGTTTCCAGCAATTTCTGGGTTTTTTTCAGATTTCCAGCATCCCTAGTTCTTTCTGTGTTTATGGAGCATCAGAGAGACCTTGGCGTGCACGTTCACTGGCCCCTTAAGGTATTAGGACAGATGGATAAAGTGGTTAAAAGGCACATGGTATACTTGCCTTTATTAGCCAAGGCATAGACTTTAAGAGCAGTGAGGTGATGCTGGAACTATATGAAACTTTGGTTCAGCTACAGCTAGAGTATTGTGTGTTGACCTGGAATCCACATTATAGGAGGGATGTGATAGCACTGGAGAGGGGGCAGAGGAGATTAACCTGGGGCTGGAGTGTTTCAGTTATGGAGAGAGTTTGAACAGAATGAGGTTGTTTTCCTTAGAGCAGAGGAAATCGAGGGAAAAAATGATTGAGATGTATAAAATTAAGAAGGGCATTGATAAGATAGGATGAAATGTTTTCCATTGATGATTAGCCAAAGGGCATAGATTTAAGGGAAGAGACAGAAGGTTTGGAGTAGATGTGAGGAAAATCTTTTTCACCCCGAGGTGCTTTAGCTGCTTCATCAATGATCTTCCCTCCATCATAAGGTCAGAAGTGGAGTTTTTCGTCGATGATTGCACAATGTTCAGCACCACTCGTGACTCCTCAGATACTAAAGCAGTCCATGTCCAAATGCAGCAAGATATGAACAACAGTCAGGATGACTAGTGGCAAGTGATAAGTAAAATTTACATCACATGGTTTGGACAATAACCATCTTCAACAAGACATCTTTGACATTCAATGGCATTTCCATTGCTGAATCTCCCACAATCAATATCCTGGGGTTAGCATTGACCAAAAGTTGAACTGGGCTATCCATATAAATACTGTGGCTACAACAGCAGGTCAGAGATTAGGAATCCTGTAGTGATGAACTCACCTCCTGACTCCCCAAAGCCTGTCCACAACCTACAAGCATAAGTCAGGAATGTGATGGAATACTCCCCACTTGCCTGAATGAGTGCAGCTCCAAAAACACACAAGGAGCTCATCATCATCCAGGACAAAGCAGTCTACTTGATTAGCACCGCAACCATTGCCTTCAATATTCACTCCCTCTACCATCGACACAATAACAGCAGTGTGTACCATCTACAAGATGCACTGCAGCAACTCATCAAGGTTCCTTCGGGAGCACTTTCCAAACCCACGATCTAAAGCACCTAGATAGACAAGTACAGCAGATGCATGTAAACACTCACAAGTACCCTTCCAAGCATCATGCCATCATGACATGGAACTATATCAATGTCCCTTCACTGTCACAAAGTGAACATCTTGGAACTCCCTCCCTAATAGCACTGAGAGCGCGTTTGCACCTGTATAATTGAAGCATAACCTCCTTATGTTTGTATTCAACTCCCCTTGTGATAGATGGTGACATTGCATTCACTTTCCTAATTACTTGATGATACCCAGATCCCTCTGCACCTCAGAGCTCTGCAACCAGTTAGAAATGCTCCTTTTTTCATTCTTCCTGGCAAAATGGACAATTTCCCATTTTTCCATGTTACACTATTTATCACATCGTTGCCCACTTATTAACCTAGCTATATCCTTTAGCCATTATATCCTCTTCACAACTTACTTTCCTACCTATCTCTGTCTTGTCAGCAAATTTGACAACTATACCTTCGATCCCTTCATCTAAGTCATTTGTATAAACAGTTGAGGTCCCATGACCCCATCCAGCACCCCGCCCACAAAGCGGAGCACTGAATTCCCCCTGTCCGTCATGTGTTAACCAAATGTCTGCAACCAGAGAAGGAAGCTCCAGACTGACAGTCCCAGTCCAGTGCACACAGAGACGCAGGTGAATTCTGGGATATCTGCTGAGTGGTGAGTTGTTCTAAGAACGGCGCATGGTAAGACAGGGTGGAAATTGGATGTGAGAGATACCATGGGGGTAGGGTACGGAATTAATGCAGCAGGTTGGGTCAGATAGGGCGAGGGTTCTCTTGGTGACATTAGGTTTTTTTGAAGGGTTCGTCACTGCAAGGTATAGAGGGTTCTCTCTATGCCTTGCAGTGACAAACCCTTCAAAAAACCTAATGTAACCAAGACCTACCGAAATAAAATGGAAGATTTATCCCATTCTTTTGGTTTCCTGTCTATCGTGCTGATACCATGATTAACTAACACAGTCACTTTTTCCTATTTTCTGGTCATTCCTAAACCTCCTGTGCTCTTCAAGATTCAGATCCCAATCCATGTCATTCTGCAGTTACATCTCTGTAATGGCTACCAGATTGTTCTTATTTTTATTTGCACCCTCAGTTTATCTGCTTTGTTTTGAGTGCTACTTGCATTCAGATACAGACTGTTTAGCTTTATCTTTTTACTTGCTTCATAAGTTCTAGTCTTATCATTGATTGACTCTTAGATTCACATTCTCTATCCTTTCCTGTCACGGTTGATTTATCATCTCATGTACTAATACCTCTCCTTTGACTCTACTCTTTGATTTACCACATCTTCCCAAATTTGATCCCTTGCCATGACTATTCACTTTAAAATCCTCCCTATTTCCCTCGTTCTGCAATTGGCAAGAACACTGACCACAACACAGTTCAGTTGTAGACCATCCCATTGATACAGATCCCACTTTCCCCAGTACTGGTGCCAGGGCTTCATGAATGAGAACCAAGTTCTCCCACACCATTCTTTCGAATCTCTGTAATCTGATTTGCCCTGTGTCAGTTAGCAAGTGGCTCAGATAATAAATAATGCAGAGATTATGACTGTTGAGGTTCTGCTTCTTAATTTAGCACCTAGTCACTCATACCAACTATGCAGAACCTCTTGTTTGTCCTGCTTATGTCACTGGTATGTACATGGATCATGACAACTGGATCCTCCTCACCCCCACTCCAATTTTCTTCTGAGTCCTCAGCAGATGTTCTGAACCATGCCACCGGGCAGGCAACATAACCGTTTGGACTCATGCTCTTTGCTGCAGAGACAGCGTCACTCTACCTCGCTATAGTCTGCATAACTCTGGCACTCTATCGTAAGTCACACTAAGTTGGCTAGTTTTATATGCTCCCAACACAAAAGGCCTAGCTGACTCACTTAATGAGGATCCATTTCTTAGTTAAGCTGCTCTTTCACTGGAAGCCTTGAAAAAATCTTGCTGAAGGCTGGCAACTGTTGAATTTAAAGTGTAAATGTCAGTTTAATGTCAACTATAAATCAAATTAAATTTATACAAAATAAGGGAAGACCCATCATATCCACACCAAATTTTCATTGTCCTGGCTTCTCCTTTCAATGCTGCGTGTCTTCCTTTTTTCGAAAAATAGCCTAATTCCCTTTTGAAAGCCTCAAATTAACCAGCCTCCACCACTCTCAGGCAGCACATTAGCCAAAAGATAAAGATATTCTGAACATCTCTTGATAGATTTCTCACTTTTTTTTAATTAAGATTAAGTCAAACATTTCAACTAACCTTCCCATATTTAGGGGACAGAGAGAAATATGCAGCTGGTGTGTTTGTTTGATTTTTTGAGTGGTAATTTAGTAGGTCTAATCTCTGGAGAGCCCATGCCCTAATTCTTGGATAACCATATATGCAGGAAATGTTGTCAGCCGTGGAAACATGAGCTCCAGGTTTCAGAACGTTAGCAGCAACTGATGTCACTACCGTACATCTGCAAGATTAAGAACTTTGTGCACAGGATGCTTCTAGATGTGGTCAGCCTAAGCTTGAGAGATTGCAGGAATGGGTGACCATGAGGTTGTCAAGAAGAAATGAGCATGTAGTACAGGAGTTCCCTGAGTGCATCCCACTCTTCAACCATTATTCAGTTCTGAATACTGGTGAGTGTGATGGTTTGGCTGTGCAGTATAGCCAGGGCCAAGTCCGTGAGAGCACAGGTAGCTCAAAATTAAAGAGTGGTTACACCAGGAAACGTTGCTGCTCATTGTCGTAAAGATCTATAGGACAGAAAGAGGCCCTTTGGCCCATCAGGACTACCCCTAACTATTCTAAGCCCATTTTCCAGCTTTCGGATCAAAAGTGGTATCAATGAGGATACAAAGTTGGCTGAGTGTCAGGAAACTGTAGTAGTGAATGTTTGCTCTTCAGACTAGAGGAAGGTTTATGAGTTGAGTTCCTCAGATCAGGGTCAGGATTCCTTCTATTCTTGATATATAATAATGACCTTGACCTTAGTGTACAGGGGACAGATTGCAGATGACAGTGGTTAGCACTGTTGCCTCACAACACCAGGAATCCAGCTTTGATTCCAGCCTTGGGGGACTGTCTATGGAGTTTGCACGTTCTCCGTGTGTCTGTGCGGCTTTCCACTGGGTGCTCCAGTTTCCTCCCATAGTCCAAAGATGTGCAGTCTAGGTGGATGAGTTATGGTAAGTACAAGGTTATGGGGATAGGCAGGGTCAATGCAGACTGGATAGCCCAAATGGCCTCTATCTGCACTGTAGGGTTTCTTTGATTCCATGATACCAAACTTGGAACTTGAATCCTTTTGGTGTAACTTCAAAAGGATAAGTGGCAGGTGACATTTAATAGAGAAGTATGAAATGAATTATTCAATTGGTAAGATGAATGCAGAGGAGTCTGGACAGAGTAGATTGGGTGAAGGGGTGCAGGCACAGACTGGGAATGATTCCCATTCATAGAATTGAGAACTGGGGGCATAGGTTTAAGGTGACTACTTAAAAAGGCAATGACACATGAGGAAAAACCTTCACACAGCAAGTGGTTATGGTCTGGAAATGCTCTGAGTGAGTATGTTGAAGATATATTCAATTTAGACTTTGGAAAGGGAATTAGATCATCATCTAAAAATGGAAAATCTGCAGGGTTACAGGGAAAAGACAGAAGTGTGGCACTAGGTGAAACGCTCCTTTAATATGGCCCATACAGGCACAGTGGGCACAATGTCTTCTTTCAATGTTATAACGATTCCATGTTGACATGTCCCTTCACCCCTCAACCTCAAGCAGGGACTGCTCATCTTGCAAAGTCTGTCTCTGTCTGGGACAATACTTCTGAAACAATCAAGTCATACTAGTCAGCACCTAGTGCAGAGCATGATATTCAAATGAAGCATTAATATTACCCCGAGGGGGAAATTGGAAGGATTCCTGTTCAATTTCTGGTCAATGGTAACTCCCAGGATGTTGATAGTGGGGAATTCATTGATGTTAATTGCATTGAATGCCAAGGCAAGATGGTTGGAGATGTTGTTGGATCTCTTCTTGGAGATGGTCATTTGTGTCACGTGTGTACTGCAAGTGTTACTTGCCTCTAATCAGCCCAAATCTGGATTTTGTTTAGGTTTTCCTGCGTACGGATAAAAACAACTTACGAAACAGAGGAGTCACAAATGGTGCTGCACATTGGGCATTCAACAATTAACATCTCCAACCCTGACTTTATGAGCGAGGGAAGGTCACGGATGAAGAAACTAAAGAAGGTTATCCCTCGGACATTATTCTGAGGAACTCTTGCAGTGATGTCTCAAGACTTAAACTGTTAACCTTCAATAATCACACCAGCTTCCTTTGTGCCAGGTATGACTCCAACCAGCAGAGAGCAGAAGGTGATCTGTTGGTTGTGGGATCACTTAGCTCTGTCTATCATTTGCTGCTCATCCTGTTTAGCATGCAAGTCATCCTGTGTTGTAGCTTCACCAGGTTGACACTTCATTAAAGGTATTCTTGGCAGTACTCCTGGCATGCCATCCTGCACTCTCCACTGAACCAAGGGTGACCCCCTGGCTTGATGACAATGGTAAAGTGGGGGATGTGAGGTTGCAGATTGCGGTTTAATACAATTCTGTTACTGCTGACTATCCACAGCACCTTAAAAATGCAAATAGAGATGTCTGATCTGACTGAAGTGGTAATGCCACACAGCACAATTGAGGTTATTCTCAATATAAAGACAGGACATCATCTCCACAATAACTGTACAGTGGACAAATGCATCTTGAAGGGGTAGATAGAGGATGAGCTAAGTTTTCCCCTCTCATTGGTTCCCTTAGCATCCAATGGACATTCAGTGTAGCAGCTGGATCTTGTAGGTTTCAGCCAGTTCAAGTAATAGTATTACCACTGAGCCACTCTCGGTGATGGATATTGAAGTCTCCCACCCAGAATACATTCTGTTGTAACAGATCACATATTTTATATTTTTAAAACTATAATGGAAATGGAAATGGAAGTTAGACTGCTAGAACTGCAATACCAGGAGAGTTTTGCAACTTGAAAATCAAGTGTTGACTATTACTGAACTGTGCAGTACAATGTTGCTTTTCAGAAGTAGCAAGAGGGAGAATTTGAGACAAAGTGACACTGAGAACATTCAAGTTAAGGAAATTCTACCCGGCAACAGCTGTCTGATTGGTTGAGCTATAAAATGCTGTAAATGCCAAGAGCAGCAGAGAATGGAAAACCATCCAGAGTCTTCAGATAGAGAGCGTCCATTTCTCCCTCTCTCTCCATGTGGAGAAAAGACAGAAAAGCCATGAAAGTTTAAAATAAAAAAGTCATACAAGAAAGTTCACCTGATGTTGAATCGAAGAACAACTGTCAGCCTATAGAATCATAGAATCTCTGTAGTGTGGAAACAGGCCATTCGGCCCAACAAGTCCACACTGACCCTCCGAAGAGTATTCCACCCAGACCCATTCCCTATACTCTACATTTCCTCTGACTAATGCATCAAATCTACACATCCCTGAACGCTATGGAGTAATTGAGCATAGCCAATTCACCCTGACCTGCACATCTTTAGACTGTGGGAGGAAACCAGAGCACCCGGAGGAAACCCACACAGACACAGAACATGCAAACTCCACACTGACAGTCGCCAGAGGCTGGAATTGAACCCAGGCCCTTGGCTCTGTGAGGCAGCAGTGCTATCCGCTGAGCCACCGTGCTGCCCCCAAAATGTGATGTCAGAGTCTGATTTACCAAAATTACTTCCTTGTTACTTGGAAAGAATAGTGTAATCTGTTTTTGATTCACAAACAGCACAGAGGATTTCAGTAAAATCCTCAATACAGTAGTGCCCCCGCCCATATCCGCGGGTCATATGTTCCAAGGCCTACCACGGATGCCCAAACCCATGGATAGTAGCGAACCCTATCATTTAAATGAGAAACTTACCTCCCCAGCAGCCCCCTGGAATTATTTCTGGAACGTTCCATGTAATATTTTTGGGCTGCGGTAACTGCGGATAACTGAAACCGCGGAAACCGAATCCGCAGATACGGGGGTTCGACTGTATTAACATTTCTTCCGCGCTGGTTGATGTTAATGAACATGCAAAGAGCGGCTGGATTTTTCAGAAAACTGCATTCTTCCTGTATAAGCAGCCTTATAATGAATCCAAGATAAACTATAAAGGTCTAATATCACTTTTAGGAGACAAACATTGATGGCATGATTACAAATATCAAGAGCGACCAAGAATTTGCTATTGCATTTTGCACAATTTTTAAAGCTTTTAGCAGACGTGCTGATCCATCTATAGTGGCGTTTACTTTGTAGGCAATGTATTACATGGTTCGAAGAGGAAGATTGTACCATAAAACTCACACGTGTGCAGCTGGAGCAAAATTTACAGAGTGCAAAACTTTCACTTTTGCATTGCCATTTTTATCCTTACACTAGTATGTTTGTGTCATTTACATTTGTCCTCAGTGATGCAATCAGAGCCTTGTTCTTTGATGATAGATTTATGATCTTGCTACAGGTAATAGAGGGCACCATCCCCACTCAAAACACAGGAATGGTCACTGGCATTACATGTGACCTCATTGAAAGGTACAAAATTGTGATAGGGCTAGTCAGACCGGACACAAGGATAATGTTACTCATGGCTGTGCATCTGAAACAAAGGGTCATGTTCTTAGGATAGACCATTTAGGACAGGGATGAGTAGAAATTTCTTCACTGAGAGGGTCGTGAACCTGTTGAATTCTCCACCACATAAGGGTGAGGTGGCCAAACTACTAAATACTGCTAAGAAAGAAAGAGTTGGACTTGAAGACACTAAAGATGTAAAGGGGTACGGCAAGTGCATAGCATTAGGATCGTGGATCAGCCATGATCATATTGAATGGCAGAGCAGGCCTCCTGTTTCTGTGTTCTCAATTTCTACCAAACCTGCACATGTCTGATTGTCTCTGCCGCACCTCCAGGACACACTCATGAAGAAAGGTCTCCCAGGGTTCCACCCCTTTGCATTGCACAAGAATTTCTTTTGGAATTTGGTGGGGCAGAGAAGAGTGATGGCAGGAGGTTGTGGTCACAATTAGATTTAAGTAAGATTCAACCACACAAAAAAATGGTGGTTGGGGTTGTGGTAGGAGAAAAGATAAGCACTCTCTCTGATTTAATACAAGTTTCGAAGGATTGTGGCTAAAGAGTTTTGCAGCCAGCAGCCATGAGAACTTGGAATCCATATTCCTAACTTTTGTCCTGATATAGGACAAATAAGTTTTATTAGCTGGTCCCAACTGGCTCCTGGGAAATCAAAAATAACAGAAAAAGCACGACAGGCCAGATCAAGTGAACAGAATAGTTGAATTTCTGTTTGATTTATCTACCTACTTCTGGAAAAGATTGGAAACTTTAAAATTTTGACAATGGAAAGTTAAACACTAGTCACTTACATTTTTTTGGTCGGGAGATGTGAAATAGCACAATAATGTAGACCCTCTGTCTTAACACAATATAGGGGACCATGGGTGGCACTGCATCTACAAGATCACTGGCAGTACTCAGCATGTAGTTTTCCCCAAATCCATGAAGCTGAATGGTAGGTGTGGATGTGAATATGGCTTTGTTTCTTTTTGCTGCTTACCTTTGGTGACGTCATTTATATCATATTTGAACTCATCATTTCCACATTTCCAGGACATATCCTCCACTGAGAAGGACTCGTTTGATCGTAGCATAATAATTTCAATTGCACTTGACTTCAGAAGGGCAATTTGGTCATCCGCAAGCAACTCCCTGCAGATTGAAGAAGTTCTCTCCTTAGTAAATATTTCTGCATCAGCATTTTTGTTGTAAATTAGCTTTATTATTTACCCACTGATGGGTATAATGTCTCCATTATTAGGTCTACATTTTTGCCCCTTAGGGTGGGTGACGATTCTATTCCCTTTGTCAACGTTTTCCTTGACTAGATGGCTCCTATTTGATTTTTTGTCCTCTCCACCCGACCCCTTTTAAAGAAATTATGTGGTCTCTAACTGGCACAGCCCAGGGCTGAAATAGTGCAGCGTGGCAAGTAGAGGGGTGGCATTCAAACCTAAAACATTCTCCACATTTTAGGTTACTGTTCTAATGAGCAGCATTACCACAAAGTTGGCATCTCTTTTTTCATCCCATTCCATTCTGCAACAATGATTTGCTAATCAGAAGAATAAGTAGGCTGTGTAAAAATAACAAGCGTAATGCACATATAAAGATGAAATAAGCATATGGTGTGGCATGGAGCCATACAGCCCAGCAAGTTTCATGTCAGATCTTGTGTTGAGTTCACTCGTTTTAGCTGGGGGAGCAGTTGGGGTGCTAAAATCATTCACCATGGATTAGGCAGGAGAAAACAATTCGCCTCGACTTCCACTGACAAAAAGTGTGTGGGAATAGTTGGGAGGACATAATTAGACTTGGCCATGATGTTCCAGTCAATTACTTTTGTGTTGCCGTCTAAGGTCAAACATGCGAAGAGCTGAAGGGTTGCAAGTAGCAGCAGAACTGTACCCCAGCAAAAGTCATGGCCCTCAACAGCAAGTAAACTGAAAAAAAAAAATACCGTTTGCTCAATTTTACAGTATCCATGAGGCGCAATCAGTGCTCAAACCATTTCAATTATGGAAGAGAAGGGAAAAGGAGAGCTCAAAGTGGACAGGGTACAAATAAGTAGATTTTTTTTCTCTTTTGACTGCTCATTCAGTCATCACAACTTATAATGGAAGTAAAGCAAAGTTTGAATTTGAGGTCAGTTTTTGCAAATACAAGTAAAATATGAATTTTGAGTTAGTTTTCCTGTAATATCACGTATGCAGCAAATAACAGTCAATTCTTGCGCTCATTTAATCGCATATGATGCGGTGTGCCATGTATAATTCTAAAAGATCAAGCAAGTTATAATCATTTGCAAAATAGAGGTTGTTAATAGCGTCCAGTGATTACTACATTGTTCTACTTTTCCTGAGAGTAAACAGCAAGGAATCATTTCACTGAAAAGTCAAACAAACAGGTCTCTCTACTGTACTTTAACAACACCAAATGGTAAGCTTCACAACAAAGAGAGGATTTGGTTCACATTGATCACATTGGAGATCAGTTACTGATAAATTCCACACACTTTCATGTACTGGCCAGCACCTAGTGAGAAATGAGGAGTCAGGTGCCACACTATTCCACGTCAGGCTCATACAACACTGCATCCAAAGACACACCCCAATAAGAGGAGAGGCAAACAGGAGTTCGGAGCTATGATCTATGAATTGGTTTAAATGATAAGATTTCAAGTAGATCTTTGAAAGCGGTGTGGTTGGGTGCTTAGGTAACGATCATATTCTGAAGGCACTGCTAATGCATAGCAGAATGGAAAGAATGGAAGATCTAAACTGGGACATATAGGTGCAGGAATTTGCAGAGATAGGACTGGGAATAGATGCAATGATCAAACATGTTGAAGGCTGTGGAGAAGATGGAAAAAAAATAAGGAAGGATAATGCATTGAGTTTGTTTCCACTGAGGATGTAATTGGTTACTTTGCCCAGTGGTATAGTGAGTGTGGAACTGAGACTAATCTGCAGGAATTATAAAAGGAGCAACAGAACAAGTGAGCATGGAGCAAGCTTATAATATTTGAGGGCCTTAAATAGGAAAGAGGTAGGGTTTGGGCAGTGGTTGGAGATGGTGGAAGAGTCAAGCTGGGATTTTAAAGGTGGGTTTAATGCATTTAGAAAGAGAGTTTTCTACAACATCAATCATGTACATGGACAGGTAACTCAGTGACAAAGGGCTGGATTAGTCAGGAGTCAAGGGGCAGGAGCTGAATGTCATGGAGAAGATGGGAAGCAGAAAGATAGTGGAAACTACAGCAGTTTTAAAAGAGAGAAGAGCAGTCAAAGGAAGCACATGGTGAGGACAGTGCAGGAGAGAGAGAGAGAACCTGCACAGTTACTGCCTTTGCTGTTTTTGAATTCATGTGTCGCTGGACATCGGAGTGCATCTGGGAAAATTAACAAACAGTGAATTTCACAACTAATCTTGGAGGAACCGGTTTGGGCGAAGTTCACAACACAGAATCAGATAAGTTAATCGTTGTTTTAAGTCTGTCCAAGGGAAAGGCTGTATTAGCGAGTACATGGGGTTCTTTCTTGATTGTATGTTTTTGGAGATAAGTCTCTTGATTAAACTGGAAATATAAGCCAGAGCTATTAATTTAACCTGGTGCAGTGTTTTGTAGAGGAATAAGACGGTGTTATTTTCTGGGTCTGTAGATTATGAAGGAGCAAAAATGGCCTTTGCAGTGATATGTACTTCTTGTCAGATGTGGGAGTTTAAAGAAAGTTTAAGGGGTACAGTGGATTATATCTGCCATAAATGCTGTTGGATGCAAATCTAATCAGAGCGAATGGAGAGACTGATAGAAGCGATGAGGAATTTGCAATAGCAACAGTATGTGATGGATGGCAGTTATAGGAAGGGGGAAAAGTCTCAGATACAGTCACATAGATGGGTTAACTCCAGGAAAGGTAAGAGAGGTAGGCA
>NC_057752.1:12094922-12100636 GCF_004010195.1 Chiloscyllium plagiosum
TTGGGAGGTCATGTTGCGGCTGTACAGGACATTGGTTCAGCCACTGCTGGAATATTGCGTGCAATTCTGGTGTCCTTCCTATCGGAAAGATGTTGTGAAACTTGAAAGGGTTCAGAAAAGATTTACAAGGATGCTGCCAGGGTTGGAGGGTTTGAGCTATAGGCTGACCAGGCTGGGGCTGTTTTCCCTGGAGCGTCGGAGGCTGAGGGGTGACCTTACAGAGGTTTACAAAATTATGAGGGGCATGGATAGAAAAAATAGACCAATTCCTTCCCTGGGAGTCCAAAACTAGAGGGCATAGGATTAGGGTGAGCGGGGAAAGATATCAAAGAGACTTAAGGGACAACTTTTTCATGCAGAGGGTGGTATATATATGGAATGAGCTGCCAGAGGCTGGTACAATTGCAACATTTAAGAGGCATTTGGATGGGTATATGAATGGGAAGGGTTTGGAGGGATATGGGCCGGGTGCTGGCAGGTGGGACTAGATTGGGTTGGGATATCTGGTCAGCATGGACGGGTTGGACCGAAGGGTCTGTTTCTGTGCTGTACATCTCTATGACTCTACAGGTTCAAGGCAGAGGAGGGGAAGATCTTGAAGTCAAAAGAAATCAATGAACTCTTCACAGTTGATATTAATGATGGGGGTGGGGGGGTGGGGAATCAGAGCCAGAACCAGAATACAGGTTGTTAATAACGAAAAGGTCCAGGATGATTCCAAAGAGTAAGATAATCAGTAGAGAGGAGAGCTTCACCTCAGTGGCTCGGTTGGAGTTGAACTAAATCCCAGAGATGAAATAAATAAATAATTGCAACACCTTATGACGTTCTAAAGTGCTTCACTACAAATGAAGTTGCAATGGTAGCAGGCAATTTGCGCAAAAGTAAGTCACAAAAATCGTAAATGAGACAAATTACCAATAAAATTAGCCTTGGATGGTATAGGTAGAGGGAAATAGTTTGACCAGTGCATAGAAGAACTGTTCTTTTAGTAATGGTGCTAGAAACACTGCTTTTTCGGAGATCAATACTTGGATATTGGAACACAGTAAAATTATAAAATTTGCCCATGATGTCAAATTGGAGAAGTGGCAAATGGCCCCTGAGTAATGTAACCAAGGATCAGACTAAATTGCATGCTCATGTCCTGAGTAGGCCTGAGACCCATAACCTTGTGACTAAAGGCAAGCGTGCCAACTGGCTCAGCTAAACTGGCATTTAAGAAAAGAAATGTGAAAAGAGTGTGCACTGATCTTATGTGCCGTTAAATCAACTTTCCCTGACAACTCACTGGCTATTCTTTGTGTTCAAAGAAGGACAGACTTCCAAAATAGTACTTTTCACGATGACTGATGTGTCAAAGCTCTTTAGAAGAAGAGAATAGAATCCCTACAGGATCCCCACTTTACACTTGATGAAGTACATCTGCAGTGCAATCACTGTTGTAGTAAGGAAATACAAAAGTCAATTTGCGCACAGCAAACTTTCATACACAACAGAGTAGTAGCATTCAGATATTCCAATTTTTGTGATGTTGATTCAGGGATAAATACTAGCCAAGGTACTCCCCCATTCTCCTTCAAGGTATTGTCATTATATCTTTTACAACTACAAGCAGGACCTCAGTTTATATCTTAAAAAGATGGCACCTCAGCAGTACTCACTCAGTACTGCATTGGAGTGTCAGTCTTAAGCCTTGCTTTGTCTCAGTTGTATTAAAGACAGTTGGGTTGCCTCCCTTTCACGTGTTCACCCACCCACACCCATGGCCACGGCCCAAAAGTGTGAATAACAGCTTTCAAACACTTCACACGCTTCTTCGTCTTGTGCAAATAAACATGACATTGACAAAACCAATCACATGAAGAATAACTTATTATGACTATTTAAAATAGGTCAATCAGGCAAATCAACAGTTCTCTCCAGTCGTCAAACAGCACCCCAAACTGAGATGATAGTTTTGAGAGTCTGGTCTTTCAGCCAAGCATGCATAATGAAGCCATCCAGCGCTACTGTAAGGGACTGCATACTTTCCCTTTTTGGACTATAAACTGAAATGGGAGTCAGACTGCTACGTAAGTGATATACCAGGACAGCTTTGCAATTTGCGAAATTCAAGTATTGCACATTTTTAGCTGTGCAAAACAATGTTACTTTTCAAAGCAGTGAGGAGGAATACTTGGACGCAGGATGAGAGCAGGAATCTTTGGAGTTATAGAAAAACTGCCTGTTGACAGACTTCGGATTGATCCAGTTGCAGCATGAGCTTGTTGTACACTTAATGGTCTGTAAGAGACCTCCAGAGCTAACCGACTGAAAAAAAAATCTCTTCTTTCAATGCAAGTTAAAAAGGAAAAAAGACCTCAAGAAACTTATAGAATTCTAATACAAGGAAAGATCTAGGTCCACCGAATCATCTATTGAAGTGAAGAATGACCATCACTTTACAGACATCATTGGTCATCATTGTTGAAATCAAAAGGAACAGAGAGATAATCTAACCCATCTTTGTGATCTTCAGAATTTTGTTTTTCCTGTCTATTTTCCTGTCAAACTATGTATCATTTATCTGTCTTACTCATGAAGTAGTGTGTGTATTTGGTGTTGTAAAGGGGTATTACTCAAAATCACATTATAGATTTGTAATCCTTTCTTTTCTCTCTCACTTATTAAATGAGTTATTTTCTGTTAATGATGAAACCCGGTGTGATTTTCCAGAATAGCAATCAATCTGGGAAATTGGTCATCTTGGTGGTTTAAATGGGTATTTACACATTTGTGACAGACTGTAGAACAGTAGGGCTTATCACCACACTCTTCCCAGGTAAGTTGTGACACTGAAAGAGGTCCTACATCTGTGCTCATTGCAAAATTACATGCTTGCAAAAGAAGACGTTTTGCAAGCATGGGCTGGTTAAACAAAAAAATTCATCCTGCTACAATGCAATGATAACTGGCATTTTCTACTAAGATTAGATTACATTACAGATTACATTACAGTGTGGAAACAGGCCCTTCAGCCCAACAAGTCCACACCAACCCGCCGAAGTGCAACCCACCCATACCCCTACATTTACCCCTTACCTAACACTATGGGCAATTTAGCATGGCCAATTCACCTGACCTGCACATCTTTGGACTGTGGGAGGAAACCGGAGCACCCGGAGGAAACCCACGCAGACACGGGGAGAACGTGCAAACTCCACACAGTCAGTCGCCTGAGGCGGGAATTGAACCTGGGTCTCTGGCGCTGTGAGGCAGCAGTGCTAACCACTGTGCCACCGTGCCGCCCACAAAGATGTTGTTGTTAGTTCAAAAAGGCACTCATATATCAAGTTCAGTGTCAGTATGATACTAAGTATGTAGGCTGTCCATCCCAATGACTGGCTAATTGAACGAAATACCTTGTTCCTTTGATTGTTCGCACTAAGCAGAGAACAGTCCATATTCAACCAGACCATCCTTGAAAATGCAAATTCAAAAATCTGTTAGCTGTAATACCATGATTGGGAAGGACTTGCCGAATAATCATGAGTGTGCTAACTGCTACATTAATAACCAGTTCAAGGTAATCAGTTGAGCTTGCAACATGGTTAATTTACACTTGTTAGAGTGATATCCATTCATACGCATGGACCTGTCCTCCGCAAACAAAAGGAATTGTTCAAGCCTTGTGCCTTTTTAAATTACCCAAGGTTATACAGAGGCTTAGCGAGTTTTAAGAAGATTTATAGCTCGGGTTGAGGTTTTGAATGTAGCTGTGCTCGCTGAGCTGGAAGGTTCATTTCCAGACGTTTCGTTATCCTACTAGGTAACATCTTCAGTGGGCCTCAGGCGAAGCAATGCTGAAAATTCCTGCTTTCTATTTATATGCTTGGGTTTCTTTGGGTTGGTGAAGTCATTTCCTGTGGCGATGTTATTTCCTGTGGTGAAGTCACTTCCTGTTCCTTTTCTCAGGGGGTGGTAGATGGGGTCTAACTCGATGTGTTTGTTGATAGAGTTCTGGTTGGAGTGCCATGCTTCTAGGAATTCTCGTGCATGTCTTTGTTTGGCTTGTCCACGGATGGATGTATTGTCCCAGTCGAAGTGGTGTCCTTCCTCATCCGTATGTGAGGATACTAGTGAGAGAGGGTCATGTCTTTTTGTGGCGAGTTGGTGTTCATGTATCCTGGTGGCTAATTTTCTGCCTGTTTGTCCAATGTAGTGTTTGTTACAGTCCTTGCACGGTAATTTGTAATTTATGTCACTTAATAAATGTCATTTACTGGTGGGTTTAACTGCAGATAAGCTTGAGCCAGGGTGTGTATACACAGGTAGATTCAGCCAGCATCAGGTAGCTGATTGGTCTGTGAAGTGGTGACCAGGTTTTGATGCCTTCTGCCTGCCAACAACTATGCTATTGGCTCCCAGGGGCTGTGAACATTCTGGTCTGGCATGGTTGGGCCGTCAGAAAAGAAGGAGCTATGCTTCTCTTTGAAGTGAAGAGACCTCAAGTCTAAAGAAAGCCAGTTTATTTCTCCTTAGCAGTTGCTGTAAACTGTGACTATTAATAGTCATAAATGTGAACCAGTCACTCTGTGCCTCCAGCTAACAAGGAAAATTAGCTGAAGAAGTTATGCTGACAAGCAACAAGTCCTGGTAAGCCTAATGGATCTACAAAATAACCCCTGTGGGCACGGTCCACTGTACTGCCTTTCCAATGTTTTCCTCAATCTGTAACAATTGTTTATTTTTGAAAGTCTGCTGATACGTGTACATTGGGAGAGTTTTATAAGTGGATTAGAATTTTAACTGGTAGAGTTATATATCAACAGTTCATAACTGTTTATCCGTATTTAGTGTCATAGTCACAGAGGTGTACAGCACGGAAACAGACCCTTCGGCCCAACTCATCCATGCCAACCAGATATCCTAAATTAATTTGCCAGCATTTGGCCCATATCCCTCTAAACCCTTCCTATTCATATATACATCCAGAGGTCTTTTAAATGTTGTAATTGTACCAGCCTCCACCATTTCCTCTGGCAGTTCATTCCACACACACACTACCTTCTGCATGAGAATGTTGCTCCTTAGGTCCCTTTTAAATGTTTCCCCTCTCACCTTAAACCTCTGCCCTCTAGTTTTGCACTCCCCAACCCAGGGAAAAGACCTGGTTTATTCATCCTGTCCATGCCCTTCATGATTTGATCAGTAAGGTCACCCCTCAGCCTTTGACGCTCCAGGGAAAATATCCCCAGCCTATTCAGCCTCTCCCTGTAGCTCAAACCCTCCAATCCTGGCAACATCCTTGTAAATCTTATCTGAACCCTTTCAAGTTTAACAATATCCTTCCTACAGCAGGGAGACAAGAATTGCACACAATACTCCAAAAGTGGCCTAGCCGCAAGATGACCTCCCAACTTCTATAGGAGAAAGTGAGGACTGCAGATGCTGGAGATCAGAGCTGAAAATGTGTTGCTGGAAAAGCGCAGCAGGTCAGGCAGCATCCAAGGAGCAGGAGAATCGACGTTTGGGGCATAAGCCCTTCTTCAGGAATGAGGAAAGTGTGCCAAGCAGGCTAAGATAAAAGGTAGGGAGGAGGGACTTGGGGGAGGGGCGTTGGAAATGCGATAGGTGGAAGGAGGTTAAGGTGAGGGTGATAGGCCGGAGAGGGGGTGGGCGCGGAGAGGTCAGGAAGAAGATTGCAGGTTAGGAAGGTGGTGCTGAGTTCG